>NW_006776113.1:305345-312838 GCF_000442215.2 Lipotes vexillifer
CAGGAATGCACAAGAGTGATGATGTTTCCCTTCTCATATCAGTATGCATGTGATGTTGATCTGTCCCATTATTAGTGAGAACGAAAAAAGAAGTGCCTGACATCTGGGATCTGAGGATGCCACCAGCTAGGCCTTGGTGTTGCTAGGAGCTGGGCTGTCACTCATAGCTGGGTCTTGGTGTTCTATCGCACATAAACTATTTCCCGGAATGTCAATATTAGTCAAGGCCACTCTGTGACATTGTGACAAGACCCTTCCATTATCATGCCTGCACACAGACAAAATAATGAATATTGTCATCATTATACAAATGGCCAAACATCCCTCTATCCTAGCTGATATGTGCACCTGTGATTTCTTTATCAATTATAGCTCTAGTTTCAGTCTAGTCTTCCTTCCTCCTGTGTAAGATTTAATGAGATACCCAAGACTGAATTACCCCTGCTTCCTGACAGCTTCCAATCCCCAGGCACTTCCTTAACCCTTCTTCCAAGGGTTGACTTAACAAGCCCACATCCTGAGTCCTTATTCACACCCTCTTACTGAGAGGCCCCAGGGTTTCCCACGCGTGCATTTGCCCTCACTGCTTGTTCAATTACAAGAGTGTTCCTGGCAGTCTTAGACTGCAAGGCACTGACACTAGTGATGATAACTTTGATCAAATGGTTAAAGGATGTCTGCCTGGTTTATCCATTGTAAGTTACTATTTTCCTTTTATAATTAACATGTATCTTATAGGGGGATAATTTGAGACTATGTATATATCCTGGTAATAATATCCAACTTTCTTTCATAGTTTTTGCATCCACTGATGATTCTTGCCTGAATCAATTATCACTAAGGTGTTTGCCTGTGATATTGTGATTTGTAATGTTATCCAACTCAGGTTTGGCTGCTTGCCACTTGAGAGATGAGTGCCGGTTGGGAAGGAAAAGTTACTTTATTCAGGAAGCCAGCAAGCTGGGGAGAAGGTCGACTCATGTCTACCAACTCCAAAGATTCTACTTGAACATGAAAGTTTTTAAAGGGAGAATCATTTGGGGAAGGGGTCAGAGTTGTTATCTCCCACTGTGTGCAGACTTTCTTTGATTGGTTGGTGGTAACAGGGCAGTGCTTCAGGAATCTTGTGCCCAGCCTGAAGTGACCATCCTCCACCTGGATGGGGACCTTAGTTCCTACAGAAGAACTCAAAGATTGTGTTATGTATATTCCTTGAGGAGGAACCAGGACCCTGCCCCAAGGCTGCACTATTGTTTCCTGACTCTCCTTTGTTTCTGCAATCCCTCCCTTCCCTGATAAGCAACTGTTTGATTCTGCCCTTTGGAACTCAGGGAAGGTCAAGGAGGTTGAATGAAGGCTATTTCCTACAAACAAGAAACAGAAGACACAAAAAGGGTTTGTACCTGGGAGAGCCCCACAGGATCCTGCTCTGTTTCAGTAAGAAATATATATTTGGGGGCTTCCCTGGTGGCGCAGTGCTTGAGGGTCCGCCTTCCGATGCAGGGGACGCGGGTTCGTGCCCCGTTTCGGGAGGATCCCACATGCCGCGGAGCGGCTGGGCCCGTGAGCCATGGCCGCTGGGCCTGCGCGTCCGGAGCCTGTGCTCCGCAAATGGGAGAGGCCACGACAGTGAGAGGCCCGCATAACGCAAGAAAAAAAAAAAAAAAAAAAAGAAATATATATTTGGTCTTCCTCCCCATTTCAGGCACAAAGCTTCTAATACACTTGGAATTTCTTAAGAAGTGCTGAGAGGCATAAAGGTGTCTTTTGTTATGTTAATAAGGTGACTTTTGGAATGTTCCTAGATCACCTAAGGATGGGGGTTGTTCACTAAAGGAAATAACCACATGATTAGAGAGTTGAAACTTTCAGTCCCATCTCCCTGACCTTCAGGGATTGGAGAGGGGTTGGTTGGACACGGAATCAACTGCCAAATGGCCAGTGATTTAATCAACATGCCTATGTAATGAAGCCTCCTTAAAAACTCAAAAGGACAGGGTTCAAGAGAGCTTCCAGGTTGGTGAACACATGGAGATGTGGGGAGAATGGACACCTGGAAAGGGCAGGGAAGCTCTGTGACCCTTCCCCTATGTATCTGTCCCATCTGGCTGTTCCCAAGTTGTATCCTTTTATAATAAATCAGTAATCTAGTGAGTAAATGGGTTTCCTGAGTTCTGTGAGCTGCTCTAACAAATTAATTGAACTCAGTGAGGGGGTTGTGGGAACCTTTGATTTATAGCCAGTTGGTCAGAAGCACAGGTGAAAATCTGGACTTGTGACTGGAGTCTGAAGGGGTGGGGGGGATAATGTCAGAACTAAGTCAAACTGTAGGACACTCAGTTGTCCAGAGAATTGGTGGTGGTGTGGGAACACCCTCCCAAGTTGAAATTTGGTCCAGGAGCCCAAAATATTGTCAAATAGTAATATTACTATTTCCATCATTCTTTCTACAGTAAGGAGTTAGATTTCTATCATAAGGGAAAGCTTTCCATTCTCCCCTACATATTAATGTTGTTTTCAACTTCATTGTATTTTTATTTTATTCAATGGATTACAATCCATAAACATTTAATTTATTTTGATGGTCAAATTATTGCAAGTTTGTCTTGTGGGAGCTCCTTCATAATGGCCCGGGTCTTCTTCTGCTTTGTCTCTGTCATTCTTTGAGCATTTCTCTACTTTCTGCCACCACAAGATGTTCCAAGCTCATCTTTTTCTTCCCCATCCCAGTCCTACAATCACCATTCCTCACAGCCCTTGTTCTACTTCTGGGTAGAATAATATTTAGAAATAAAAATTTGGACACTTGGTATGTGCATTGCTACTGGAGTGTCACTGCTTCTAGACCCTCTTGGCCCACAGAAAAAGGAAATAGCTGTATACACATACACATACAGGTATACACAATACATGTATATACACACACATACATAGGTACATGCACACATATGTTGTACTCTACATTGATTTCCTTTCTCTTTATATATTAAAAACCATGAGTTTATCCTGATACCTCCAATCTAATCCTGCAGAGGTACTTCTAGAGTCAGACTGCATTTTAAGTACACTCAAGCATCATGAATAAGAGTACAGAGCATGCCCTCAACAATGGCAGCTATAATCAAGGAGGCATTTACAGGATAAGGATGCTATGATCCTTATGGACATGAATGTCCAGTGCTGTATTTAGCAATCCCTCTGCCTAAAGCCCTGATGAGAGTCAAGTGATAGTTTCTTCCAGCTACTGCCCTACAGTTATTCGTTAGTCTTCCCAAGTCTCAGCAATGGTAATGGTGGCTTTCATATCAGCAACGGGCTTCCATCAATCCTTAATTGATTGTTTTCCCACTGTTTCATTGACAATTAGTTTGAAGAAGGCTTAGCCCATGGTAAAACTTGCATTTTAACATATACAAAATTCCTTCCAGTTTCTTTACTACAGTTTCAACACCAGCACTAGCATACTGCTATCAGCCTTAGAATTGAAAACTATTTACCAGGACACAAAGTTGGTGGTAGAAAAAAAGAAGTCTACACATATAGCATATCTTGTGTTAATCGTGAGGCTGGTATCAAGATGAATTATTTTTCCTCTGAAATTTTTGCCTTCAAGCTTTTGATCATGGACTAAACCAGGTACCATGAAGTATATGCTGAAGTAAGAATATCTCAAGAGACAGTTCATGAGAGTGTTCCAGGGAAGATTTATTAATGACCACAAGACAAAGTTACATTGTATCTTCTGTCCAGTGTTCATTGCACTTACAGCATGGGGAAAATATATATGTACACACACCAGGTGGAATGTGGGCTCAATGAGGAGATTGAAAATTATATGAGAACTGTTATTAATCATACTTCTATAATTACTAAAATTATATTCTCAAAAAAGTCTGCTAGTGAATTTCAGGTGATACAGAATTCTCCCCAGACTTTTTTCATTCATTTCTTGATTTACTGGACAAATATTTCTATGCAGGATATATACTAGTCTTCCATAACAATCCAGGGCAGCATGTGACAAGAGAATAATATAAGGTCCTTTATGAACTCAAAGAAGGTTGAAATGTTGGCCAAAATTGATTCATATTATACAAAGCTGAATTACTTTAAGCACATCAGTGCTAGATCAGGGCAAAGCCCCAAATCCACATGTGCCACACAAGCCATCATGCTTTATAAGCATCAATGTCCAACTAATGCAAGAGAGGTACACCTAGTTACAGAGAGGGAAACTGTGAATGAGATCAACAATTTATCTGCAAAAACAGATAATCATACTTCAGATAACTAAGAATCAAGATACTAACCTTAATATTTTAAAACTGTAAAAATATTTTACCAGAGACTTGAAAAACATAAATTCCAGAATCTTGTTCAAACTAGCACCAAACTAAGCTCATGATACCCACATTATTAAATTTTGGATCACTTTAAACATATCAGTGCTAGATCAAGGCAAAGCCTCAAACCCACATGTATCACACATCCTGTTACCTTGAAAGCATCAATGTCCAACTCTGCAAAAAGAAATACTGCAAAGGAGAATGTCTGTCACCTGGTTGCAGAGAGGGAGACTATAGGGGCATTCCTCTGGTGAGGTAAGGGGTTGGAGCACAGGGGTCAGGAGCACAGACTGGGGAACTAGACTGCCTGGGTTTGAATCCTGGCTCAACTACTGTGATCTTTGGTAAACTGTTTCATCTCTCTACTTCCCACCCAGTATCATAAGAAGGTTGTGAGGAGGAATAAGTGAATTAATAAGCACTGAAAAAACCCTGAGTAGATCAGATAGACTTTCACTAAATAATTAATACCTGTCAATATGTGTTTATGAGGTCCTTCTACATGCAGAACATTGTGCTGGGGTTTACATGCTACTTCCTGCAAGGATCTTTAGTATGGTCAACATAAAATTACCTGTTAAGCTTTACAAAAACTATAATTCAGAGACCATTTTATTTGCCAACCAGTTTATGTCCTGTGTATTCACTTCCACTTATCTAATCAGTAGTAAGCTGGGAACACATACTGATGCTCTATGAGGTGCTACTACTACTGAAATGGAGGAGGAACCCCTGGGGCCTCTGGGTACCAATCCTTTCCACGTTCCCATTTCCCATTTGTAGGAAATAGGTTTCATTCAGCCTCCTTGATCTTCCCTGAGTTCTAAATGGCAGGTTCAAACAGTTGCTAATCAGGGAAGGGAGGGGATGCAAAGACAAAGGAGGAGCAGCTGAGAAACAACAGTGCAACCCTGGGGCAGGGTCCTGGTTCCTCCACAAGGAATATACATAACAATATATTCCAGTTCTTCAGCAGAGGCTAAGGCCCCCACCCAGGTGGAGGATGGTGACTTCAGGCTGAGCACAAGATTCCAGGAGCACTGCCCTGTGTTCACACCAACCAATCAGAAGAAAGTCACACACCCTGCAGCCCTCACCCCGAATTTTGCCTATTAAAAACTTCTCCCCGAAAACCACCTTGGAGTTCAGTGTTTTGGAGCACAGGCAACCCATTCTCCTTGCTTGGCTCTGCAGTAAACAGTTCTCTGCTCCAGCCTCCAATGTTTCCATTTGTTTGGCCTCACCATGCATCAGGCACACAAACTTGGGTTTGCTAACACCCAAGTTTGTGGGTGTTAGTGAGGGGTGTGAGGTCAACTCCGCCTTAGAGGGTCTTAAGTGGTAGTAGAGTAGATAGGACTTACACAGCAAATGATTACAAAAAGGTGGCATGTATCAAGTGATAGAAAATACATTTGTATGGGTAAAAATACACAAATGAACAATTATTATCAGGGTCATTCTTTTTCAGTTCAGCATGATTGACTCAATTATTTTCTCTTGGATTGCTGTTTTAATTTCATATTGCTACTCAAGGCTTAATGTTTAAATGGGCCACTCCAGTTCCAAAAGTTCTATTTCTCTGTGAGTTTGTTTTGTTTTAAATTCCTAAAGAGTTTCAAAGTAACTTGAATGCTGGGTCCGTATGTTAATTTTTTGTGTGTCCCTAGTTCATTTTTGTACAGTACATTATATGTGGGTGCTAAATATATATATATATATATTTTTTAAATTTAATAAATATATATGGAAACCCAAAAAAGGCTTATCACACACTAAAGTGTGAATTAGACATGTCTCTTTTCAATTTAAACAATGATGCTGAAAACTTGGTCTCTGTGTACCAGTGCCAAATTGTATTTTGGAGACAGAGTTTTGGGTGAAGTAGAAAAGAACAGCTTTACTGTTTTGCCAGGCAAAGGGGGACACAGTGGGCTCATGCCCTCAAAACTGTGCGTCCCCACCTGGGGGGGTTTGGTGAGGAGTTTTATAGCAGTGGTTCAAGGGCGGGGTTGCTGATAAGGATCAGGGTGTGTGCAGGGTCTGCATTCCTTTAATCTGACCTCAGGTGGTCTCCTGATGAGTTTCTGTGAGACTCAAGGTTATCAAACTGTGACCTTCTCTCTGGAATGAAGAATGCTTCATCAAGTAGTTAACATCTTCCACTTGTTGGGGGTTTTATTCTGCAGAAGAGCTCAAAGGTACTGTTATGTGTATCCCTTGAGGCGGAACCAGGATCCTGTCCCAAGGCTGCCCTATTGTTTCTTGACTGATTGTCCTTTGTTTCTACATACCCTCCCTTCCCTGATTAGCAACAGTTTGAACCTGCCCTTTGAAGCTCAGGGAAGGTCATGGAGGAGTCTATTCCCTACAAACAAGAATGGGGGCACACAGAAAGGCTTCCATGCCCAGGAGCCCCACAGGGTCCTGCTGGTTTCAATACTATATAGATTATTAAATTCAGTTTGTATTTCTACAACTGGAGGATGATATAGACAACTGGTAGAACAAATGAAGAGAGCAATAGAGTGAAGAAAGATTTATAGAATAGATTTTATAAAAAGCAAGGAAATTCATGTTATTTAGCCATGAGAAAATAATCTAATGAGTTACTGTCACTCAGCAGGGTTTGCCTGCTGATCATTTCCACAGAAAGAAGGATACAGGTGATTTGCTGTAAAGTGCATCCAGAATTATTTAAGTTAGAGATCAGAAAAATGGAAAGCATTGCAAAGTAGAGCTACTCAAGCAGTTGTCTGTGGGCAGGCAGCCCCTGCATAGCCTGGAAGCTATTAGAATTGCATGTTCCAATCCTTGCCCCAGACCTACAGAATCAGAATGGGGGTGGGATGTGGGCAGGGCCAGCAATCTGTTTTAACAAGCCCCTAGATGATTCTGTGACACTGATGTGAGCTCAAGTCTCTTAAGATCTTCACTAGGAAGGGTGTGTACTTTAAATACTCAGAGAAGGTGGGCTTTTATTCCCCCGGAGATTGCTAACCTGAAGAGCAATCTGACCAACTGAGGGGTCTCTCGGGCCCCACACCTCCACCCCAGAGCTGTGCCTGTCACTGTGAGTGCTGCTCACCAAGCCCTTCAGACTTTTCTGCCTCCCCCAACCCAGCCCCCCTACCCCCCCCCCCACGC
>NW_006776113.1:312848-386849 GCF_000442215.2 Lipotes vexillifer
CCCACCCCACCCCCCCTCCCCCCCCCCAACGTGACACAAGCAAGCTCGCCAGCACCCAGCACTTACCCTGAAAGCTCACTGCCCAGGAAAGGGTTTGGGGAAAAGCGAACGTACTGAAAAAAATGTGATAGGAGGGAAAAATGGCAAGAAGATAAAGTGGTGACCCAAATAGAGAAATAGCTCAGAAAAATGTCAGAATAAGAAATAAGTATGGGGCTTCCTTGGTGGTGCAGTGGTTAAGAATCCACCTACCAATGCAGGAGACATGGGTTCAAGCCCTGGAACTGGAAGATCCCACGTGCCACGGGGCAACAAAGCCCATGTGCCACAGCTACTGAGCCTGTGCTCTAGAACCTGGGAGCCACAACTACTGAGCCCGAGAGCCACCACTTCTGAGCCTGCGCTCCTAGAGCCTGTGCTCCACAACAAGAGAAGCCACCACAATCAGAAGCCCACATACTGCAACAAAGAGGAGCTCCCACTCACTGCAACTAGAGAAAGCCCATGCGCAGCAACGAAGACCCGACGCGGCCAAAAATAAATAAATTTATAAAAAAAAAAAGAAAGAAGTATGAACATGAGAACATAGGAAGCAAGAGAGGAGATTCTACATCAAGTCAGGGTTGGTTTCAGTAAGGGGGAAAAGGAGAAGGAGGTGGGGAATTTGTCGCTGCCAAGGTGACAGGAGTCAGCGTGTGGAAGCGCAGGTGCTTGGTAAATGGTGGACACTGTCAAGGGCTAGTCATGACCGTGACTGCGGCAAACAAACAAGGTGGATGAGCAAGAGGTAAGAAAGCACATGAGCTAACCGCGTTCCGGGGGGATAGAGGGCAGCCTGTTGTGAAGTACGGTGATGAACCAGATGACCTCTGCAGTCTTTCACAATTAACGGTCATTATAGGACTGGTATGTTATACAGCATGTACACACACACACACACACACACACACACACACACACACTTACTATAGTGTGTGTATATATAATTAGCTAGAAATACCTGTGGTACTTATTACTTTTTTTTTTTTTTTGCAAATTGAATAGGTACTTCTATTGGCATGTCTAGGCCATTTGCTTCAAAAAATCCTTGTTAAGTTACATGAGGATAATTTTAAAAATAAATATTTATAGAGTAGCATTGTTACTAACAAATTCTTTAAAAATTTTTGTTTTAAAATGTAACATACTTTAGGGCTTCCCTGGTGGCGCAGTGGTTGAGAGTCTGCCTGCCGATTCAGGGGCCGCGGGTTCGTGCCCCGGTCTGGGAGGATCCCACATGCCGCAGAGCGGCTGGGCCCGTGAGCCATGGCCGCTGAGCCTGCGCGTCCAGAGCCTGTGATCCGCAACGGGAGAGGCCACAGCAGTGAGAGGCCCGCATACCGCAAAAAAAAAAAAAAAAAAAAAAGTAACATACTTTAAATTTGACAAAAGCTCATAAAAATAGAAAAATCCTCTGTTTTGGCTTGACCCAACATACCTAAACACAATGGGGTGCCTTCTTAGTTACTTCCTTTAATGTGCTGAGCTTGGTTTCAGTATTCATTGGAAATCAGACTTCCAGGTCAATTTCCTGTTAGTTTTGGCTAAATTATTTCTGGTGGGTTATATGGAAAAATAGAATATATCAATTGATTATAGGTACTTTCTGGAAAGTATTAAATAAAAACACAAGAAAGAAAATGTCTCTGCACAGAATTAGAATAGCAATAACAGATGATCAGACTGAATCTCAGAACACAGCAGTGAAAGTCAGCTCTCTCACTGACCGGGTGTTAGTAATAATTGGCACCATATGGGTGTGCTCAAAGCAACTAGAAACAATTTACTTCTTCTTAGTGAAGTTACCAGATGGCCCCATGGAAAGTATGCAGTATTTCTCCAATTTTATTTATACAAAAAATAAAAATCTTAAATTTAAATATATTGCAATGTTCACAATTTCATCATGATTGAGCACACCTAGGAAATGATGTTACACAAAGAAAATCCCAGCCCTTTAGAAATCAATCTAAACATTAAGTTATTCAAATATATTCAAAGAGATGATTTGTGTGGTAGGTCCAAATTACTCTACTATGGTGAGTTTATTAGGAAGAATGACCAACGAAGTCTTTTGTTCTCAGGAAAATTTCAGCACTGCATGTGTGTGTGTGTGTTTCTGTGTGGTGAGGGAGGTGGGTGGGTTGTGGTATTGCTGGCCAGAAGGAAAGCCATGTGGTAGCCACATGCTTGCCTAGGTAACAAAACCAGAAATGGCTTTTCTAGCTCTACACATTTCCCAGAATTTGGTTCTTCCAAGTATAGATTCCAAGATTATCCAAATGCTAATAATGGCCATACTGTTTTTAAATTATTGTATTCTGGACTAATATTTAAATTCAGCACCCCATGCTGTTGGTGCTCTTTAGCCCAACTGCCAACCTGATTAGGGAAAGTTGTTAATAAACACAAAGTTGGAATTACACAGGGTAATTATTTTTTCAGTCCCTAGTGCAAATGGCTCTAATCTCAGGACCTCCTACAAATAAGAAAGGGGGCAGTGTGAGAGTGTGGGGATGAACCAGTAGAAACCTTATCAACATCCTTAGAGATCAATGAATATTGATGTGCTTAAATATTTAAGGTAAAGAGTGGGTGGGTTTAGGCGACTCTGACTTCAGGACACAGTGTGTTTCTCTTGCAGAAACCCCCATGTGGGCATAAATCTACACACACAAGATTAAACTTCATTTAATGCTGAATATTTAAGAAACTATTACATTCTTAGGGAATGTACTTTATTACAATACAGAATAGTCACTGAAACAAACTGAAGAACAATAGAATGTATAAGGCTTGCTTTTTCTGACAAAATACCTCCATTATGATGCAAACTAATCTCCCTGGAGACAAAAGTGTTTTTCTTTAAAGGCAGAAACCTAAAAAATTTAGAAACATGAAAAATGTACATTTTCCTAAAATGCTTTTATTTTATTATATCACTATTCATAAATGACATTCACAATGTGTGTGGAAAAAACCGTTGAATGAATCTTTCCACCTACATAAAAATAAATCTTAAAAAGTAAACCTTTAGGAACTAAAATATTCTAACATATTTCTTATAATTCCCTTCCACAAATTAAAGTTTCTAACCTTTCCTCCAATAACTTTACTTTCCATTTTCAAAAATTCATTCCCCAAATGATACAATTTAATAATTCAAAGTATTTAAAAATACCCCCAAAAAAACTGTCAAAAAAGAAGTACATTTAATAATTTCCTTCCTAAAGATATTTTCTTATTGAAAAAGATATTTTCTCTCCACTACTAAATTGATAACTAAAAATCTATGAAAAAGTGATCACAGGCTTCCCTGGTAGCGCAGTGGTTGAGAGTCCGCCTGCCGATGCAGGGGACGCGGGTTCGTGCCCCTGTCTGGGAGGATCCCACGTGCCGCGGAGCGGCTGGGCCTGTGAGCCGTGGCCGCTGGGCCTGCGCGTCCGGAGCCTGTGCTCCGCAGCGGGAGAGGCCGCAGAGGTGAGAGGCCCGCGTACCGCAAAACAACAACAACAACAAAAAACAAACAAACAAACAAAAAAAAGGTGATCACAAATATTTATAGATCATCTACTATGTGCTTGGTGCCCAGAAAGAAAGAATGTAAGGACAGGGTAGAGGAAGATCAAAACATACTCCCAATCCTTCAAGAAGGTGATGATCCAACAATTTTACTACAAGATGGACAGGCAAGTAAAACAAAGCAGAAAGCGATTAAACAGTAAAAGGTGCAGATTGCTTCTGTCTGGGACAATTAACGACCATTCACAGGGGAAGGATCATTTGGGCTAGGGTTTATAAGGATAGATATCTGTATTTGGCTGTGAGAAGATGGATGGAAAAGGGCAGGTTGTTAGAAACAGTGAGATCCAAGACACGGAGCTGGGAAAACCCCAGTTACACTTTGGGGAAGATAAAGTCCAGGCTCTGTAGTGTGGCAAAGAGGCCCTCCATGTCCCGACCAAGGCCCCCATCCTCAGCCTCATCTGTTTCTGTATCCGACATGCAAATTCCCTCTCTACTCCCTGAGCTTGGAATGCCTTTCTCTCATTTCCTCCTCCTACCCAAGCCACCTCCTTTCTTCCATCTCAGCAAATTGACACTTATTTGTTCTTCAAGACTCAATCAAGTATCTCTCACTTTTGCTTCCACCTGCTTCCAAGCCCTTTACCCCCATACACACGAGGCTGGGATCAGTTGCCAATTTATCCTCTGGGTTCCCCCAGTCCCATGTGGCCCTCATCACTCAGTAACAGAATTGACTGTTCATTGTCTGTCTCCCTCTCTGGAGCTTGTTCACTGTTGTCTTCCCAGTCTTATCACAGTGCCTGACACACAGTAGGTACACAATAAACATTTACTGGTTATTGAATGAATGGCAGAAATGACCTAGGTTGACTGAAATGTAGGGTGAATGATAAAATAAATAAACTAAAAAAGATAGATTAGAGAAAATCATAGAAAGCAAGAATGCTATGTGTGGTAGTCAGTGTTGTTTGCCAAATATTTCCAGTTTTACCCCTTCAGGCATATAATTGCACTTCCTGTCCCTCTTGTGTTGGGATGGGATCATGTGACTAGTTTTGGCCACTAAGTTAAGCAGAAATGACACGTGTCATTTCCTGGTCCAAGTATTTAATTGCCGGTACAAGACACTCCAGAGCACTCTCTTCCCTTTGGCAAGAGTCCATCAGCAAGTCCCTGAGCCACTAAAGATGAGCAGTGTCTCCCTGCTGACATGTGATGGACACACAACATGAGCAAAAATAAAAATTTGTTGTTTTAACCCACTGAGATTTGTGAATGGTTTGCTAATGCAGCATTGTCTAATTTATTCTGTCCATTGCACCATGCTACAGAATTGGATGTTTGGAAAGTTTATGAGGTAAATCACTAGGAGCCATTAAGAATTACCATTTTTTTGGGGGGACGTGTTGGTGCAGTAAACAAGAGAATAATGTATCAGAGATGGATTTCAGGAAAACTAGTTTAACCATTCTTTTTAATAATAGATTTGGAAAAAAGATGAGCTGAAGTCAAGGAAAGCAATTAGGATGCTATTTTGGTAGTTTGGGTCTATATCTTCCAGCCTTACACTCTACGGAACTCTCCTTCAGGAGATGTAAATTGATGTAACATCAGAAAGATGCTTCCATGGTAAAATAAATCTGCAAAACTCTATATAATAAATTATATTGCTTTTTAAAGATACAATATATTTTAGCCAATTAAAGGTTCAGAGATGCTGCTAAGTAGAAGGGGGTTCTTAACTTATTCTGATCCCTCCTAAACTCATTTGCTCCTGTTGAGCTAGTTATCTGTGTGTTTGTTTATTTAGCATACCCTCTGTCAACCCCTGACAGACTATTTGATAGCAGACTGGAAAATACTGGTCTAAGTGGAAGCACATACTAGCATGATGACAGTGAAAAAATGTATTAAAAAGTTAAAAATGATAAAATCTTTGAGGGAAACTTATCAGACTTGGTGACTCATTGGATTTGATGACCATAGAAGGATCAAAAAGATTGAGGTTTTCACCTTGGCTTCCTAGGAAAATAGTAGTATCATTGACATTGGTAGGAAAGAAAATAGCAGCAGCTGGCTTGGAAGAAGAGGAGACAAATTCGTTCAAAAAATATATGTGTGGTACCTACAATGTGCCAAGCGCTGTGCTAGGCATTGGACCACAGATATGAACTACATAATCTATTTTTTAAAAGAACTTCAAGTATTCACTCACTCATCAATTTCTTTACTATCAAATAACATTTTTAAAACACTAGATACTAGAGCAAAAATTAAATAAGAAACCATCCTTGTCTTCAAGGAGCCCTTAGGCTGATAGTGGAGACAGTCACCTATAAAAATAATCACCAAACTTAAGGTGCTATAAAAGAAACACACTAGAATGTTTTAGATTTTATTTTGTTAAATTTAAGGAGTGGTAATGAACCATTGGATGGAATTATCTGTCAGGTAGCTGGCAGCCTAGCCTAGAGTTCAAGAGAGGGAGTTATGGTTAGTTATATGTGTAGGTTTCAGGATCCTTCACCTAATTGAGAAGAAGGCTAAGGACAGTGAGTGCAGCCAACACCTGTATCCAGTGTATGGAAAAAGGATGAGAAAAAGGAGCCCTGAAGATGGAACAGCCAGAATCCTGCCCATGTACAGACAGGGAAATACCAAAATGGAGCTCAGGAAAATGAAGATGCTCGTATGGTGCGGTTGGCCCTAGTCTTCTTGGGAACATCGAGAGACAACTGAAGCAATGGGAGGAGGAATGGTCTTTAGTCAGGGGTTTATCAAGGATGCAGTTTTTCAGAGAAATGCAAGGAATTTGAAGAATGAGTGGTCTGGCAACTGATCATTTAGGTAACCTTCAAGAGAGCAGAACTGGGGAGTGGAAACCAGATTATGAGGGTTTTGGGAGCCAGTGGATGATGAAGAAATGAAATGGAATGTTAATTTGAGGGGGTAAGTAGCAGGTTTAAGAGTTTTTGGTTTTGCTTTTATTTGACATTTGGGATAGGAAAACTCAAGCACTTTTCTAAGGGGAAGAAGAGACTGGCAAGGCATTGAAGATGCAAGAGACAGAACTGGGATAGCATGGGGTGGGGTGGGACCAACACCTTGGGTGGAACTGTTGCTCTCCTTGGAAAGATTTCTTTCTCTGAGAGGGCAGGCAGGAGAACAGGGTGGGTACAGATGGAGAATAGTAAGGGGAAGAGGGGGGGAATTTGACTAAGTTTTGTTGAATAATATGAAAAGTCTGAGGAAACAGGAATGTGAAATTATGGCAGTAACTAAGTGGTTCTGAGAACAGAAAAAGTTTGGGACAGTTACTAGTGGGCATGCGGCTGGGAGTCAACCAGAGATCTCTACAAGTATTGTCAACCATGGGTGTGCTGTGGGAATTCTATGTGAGGTAACTCTTGGTTTTGCAGGACTGTCTTGTGTATTACAGGAAGTTTAGCATCACTGGCTCCTGTCCACTCAATGCCAGGATTGTTCACCTGTCATTGTGATAACTGAAAAAACTCCCATTAATTTCTTAATGCCCTGAGTTGAGAATCCCTTATCTGACATTAGGTGGCCTGACACTACAGGAGAATCAAATCACACTGGATACAGCCTTCCCCAGTAACACTTAGAAACCTAATATCAGAGTTCAGTAGGTTTTTTTTTTTTTAATGTGCTTGGAATTCTTTTTTTTTTTAATTTTTAATTTAAATTCCATTTTTTAAATTTTTGGCTGCGTTGGGTCTTTGTTGCTGTGTGCGGGCTTTCTCTGTTTGCAGCGAGTGGGGGCTACTCTTCGTTGCGGTGCGCGGGCTTCTCATTGTGGTGGCTTCTCTTGTTGCAGAGCACGGGCTCTAGGCTCGCGGGCTTCAGTAGTTGTGGCACAGGGGCTCAGTAGTTGTGGCTCGTGGGCTCTAGAGCACAGGCTCAGTAGTTGTGGCACATGGGTTTAGTTGCTCCGTGGCATATGGGATCTTCCCGGACCAGGGCTCGAACCCTTGTCTTCTGCACTGGCAGACAGATTCTTAACCACTGTGCCACCAGAGAAGCCCAGAGTTCAGTAGGTTTAAAAGCTTTGATAAGGAGACAGTAGCAGAGTTACTCCTAGATTTTTTCCCCCATTGATTGAGGATACGTATGTCATCCCTGACAAACTGCCATAGATCTGTTTCCAGTTAGAGCAATTACTAAGCACACACAGCATTTTAGAGCCAAATACAGTTGCACGGAAGATTAATTATTGCCAATTCAGAAACATTTTTATAGACAACGTATGTCTAAGCCCTGATTCAAATCCTGGATTTAGAAGCCTGGCCCTTGGCCCCGGATGTGGGGGTGGGGAGCGATCACAGTAATAAAAGTCCCACAAAGGAGGCTTAAAGGAAATCTGAGGATTCAGCCTGGAAGAGGGCCCCTGCTGAGGCCTCCGGGCAGAACACTGCTATCCCACACAAACCCAGCTCAGGGTTTGGGGGTGAAAATATAGCTGCTGATTTGTTCCAACAAACATGTCCTGGAAATAGACATAGTAGCAGAGCCATCTATGGAAGGCTTGACCTTGCCCAGACAGAGGAAAGGTCTAAGTTTAACAGAGCTCACTGAAACAACTTAGAGGAACTGCTACTTAGTACTAGCTCAGGGCTAGACCTCAGCTTCTGCTTATCTGGCTGTCTTATGTTCCTTAAGAAATTCTTGGTAGGCCTCCTAACTCATATCCGATCATGACCTCAGCCTTCCTGAGACTGTCCTGTTTGGCTAAGACAATAGGTTTCAACCTGCAAACAGCTTCGCCCTGTTTTGACCCGGTCTACTGGGTCATGGTCCTCTACTGAGACTTGCCCCAGTGATTCTTCAACCCCAGTCCATTTCAAACTCTCCTCCCACTCAAAACACTGATGGTGACCTGTCTGGTTTTGGTCCTTGTCTGTCTTCCCAAAACTCTTGCATAAATTGCCTTCTAGTTTTATTTATCAAACTCCTGCAGCACTTTTCAGCCCCAAGAGCTAATGATCTGACATTTTCAGACATCTAATATAAGGCAGAGCACTTCATAAAACCCACCTAGAGTATGAAGGAGTGCCAACTAGCTTTATTGTGGGGTGAAGCAGTGCCAAAAATAATGTAGAGCCTCCCTGTTGCTTTTAGTCAGGCATAAAACACTAATGAACTAAAATAAAGAAGACTTGCAATGTTTTTAAGTAGGACCACATTCCAAAATCAAAGACTACAGAAAAGATTATTTATATAGAAGTAGTACCATCTATTATACTACCTTTAGCTTTGAATGTTCTAATCATTGATAATAGATGGTAAATAAATTCATCTAATTATTTCATCTATTATTCATCTATTATATAGACTTCAATCCTCTAGTCTTAGATTAAACTAAGATATATGAATTTCTAAAAGTCAGCTATCAGAAAATGAAGTTAAATAATAATGAACTCATAATCTGATTAAAAGAAAAAATTGTATAGTTTATATTTTCATTGCAAATATTATCTTTAAAGAAAACAACATAATCATGTCAAACAATACATATATAATTTAGAGTTTTAAAATGTATATACTATCCCATATTTTTAATATATCTCTTATGTCTTTAAAAACTCTAAAAAAATTAGACTATTTACATTTCACTTAGATTGAGCAACCAAAAGAAATTTACATTTCATTAATAAATATTCTCTGGCATATGATTCAATTATATTAAGATTCTGAAACTAAGGCAACATTTAACGGGCCAATATACCATTTACATCATGTTTTTCCCTAGCCCATGGCACACAGCTCTCTCCCATCTCCCAGGTTTAGTATTTGGACCACCCAGTTCAACATGTATCAAAGGGTCTCATGTTGACCTCTAGATGCTCCAAATCTTGTCAATTGAACAGGTGTAGAAAGCATGCCAATTTAACAAGACCACCAATTCATTTTGAAGAATAAAGGTCAAGTCTTTTGCTTTTTTGTTCTTCCCATAATGTGGGCAAAAGATAAAAGTCCTAGGATCAAAATAAAAGCTATTGATCTTCTAATTCAAAATCAACACCCTCACCTATTTATAAGTCCTAAATATAGATGTTGTAATTCAATCACTTAAGACGAGCCATACCTTATAACTGAATTCCCTTCAGGCAGTTCTTTATGCAGAATATGCTGGAAATAATCTTCCATGGCTTGAGCAGTTAGAAATCTTTTTAAGTATGGGTAGTAGAGAGGGTGCCGTGTTATGATGCTTATTGTATACAAAACAGCACATTCATAAGTACTTATGCTGAAGATCGATCAAGATGACTTGATAATTTGAAGTATCTTACTCTGATTCAGTGAGGATACTGTGTGTCAGGTGGAGATGGGAGAGATGGGGGGACTTGGTGGGAACACAGCATCAAATTGTTGCCATCAGAGTGAGTCTCCTGGCGGTGAATGTCATTCTCCCTGTTTTGGCAATGTCCAGAGTTTCTCTAATTTAGGGTTGCCAGATTTAGGTATGTCTAATTTAGGGTATGGGGCATACTTATACTAAAAATTATTCATTGTTTATCTGAAATTCAGATTTTACAAGGCATTCCTTGTTTTATCTGTCAGCTATAATTATCTCAAGGGGTATTATGAAATTCTAAGAAAATTTATTTTCATTCCTTTACGTTTTGAAACTAAGCATATATCATATAAGGGGATGGAAGACAGATGCAAAATCAAATGAAGGATATTAACTTCAAAAGACTATGAGTTTTAGAGGTCAAGGACCTTGACTATCATGCTCACTGCTCTATCCCCACCCACAACTGATATTCGAGGGAATTTTTTTTTTGAGTAAAAATTAGCAGATATAAGTATCTCAATTTTTTTGCAGATGCAAACTCTTCTCTTTTATCATCAGGAATAAAAGGTTGGCTAATCCATTCCTTTTAGTCACCTCAACTCAAACAGCTCAAATAAACATAGCAGGTGTTGGTAAAGCTGACACACACACACACTAACTGTGGCTATAACCCAGATCTCTTGCCTGGTATAGATGGAGTGTCAATGCAGGCACTGTTTATAGGACTGAAGACACAGACACCTTTAAAAGGAACTTGTAGATGTGCTTTCTTTCCTTTACTATTTAGAGAACATTAGGGAAAAGAAGATTTAAAGGGAACTCTTGGCAAAAGGCCAATTCAAAGAAAAAATGCATCATAATACTATGAAATAGGACTGGATTTTCTGGCCAGGTGTGTTTAAAATATTTATTTTTTTGTGAAAATGATTTATTATACTGAGAGCCATGAATTATTTTAAGCACACATTTTTGTTTTATTTATTTGTTATATCAGTAAGAAAATAGCTATATAGTATTGGAGAACTTAATGTAACTTAACCAGTATAGTAAACAAAAACTTTTGTTTGAATCCAAATGAATACTTACTAAATGACTGAAATCAATTTTAGAGATGTAAAGACTAGTTTTTATAAGCAAAACATTCGCAGAGTTGCCTTTGTCCCCACTTCTTGTATAGGCCAGATCTTCTAAGTGATGTCAGTGAGCCACTTGGTAGCTATACCAATGGGAAAAAATTGAAGAGACATAAAAAATTAAGAGGTGGTCATATGGAATATGGCTGTTCCAATTTGGGTGTTATACAGAGCAGCTTATTTGGTCAAAATTAGATAATCTCTTTTCGGAGGAATCTTCTCTCAGTGCTGTAGGTTGGATATATGTTCCTTTAGACTTCTAAGAAAGCTTAACATTTATGTGGCATAAATATGCTTTGCTTTAAAAAATCCAATTTTTATGTGAAGCCAATAATAAAATAAGAGTAGGTGCTGCAGTGAACATCGGGGTGCATGTATCTTTTCAAATTATGGTTTTCTTCAGGTATGTGCCCAGGAGTGGGATTGCTGGATCACATGGTAGCTCTATTTTTAGTTTTTTAAGGAAACTCCATACTGTCCTCCATAGTGGTTCTACCAATTTACATTCTCACCAACAGTGTAGGAGGGTTCCCTTTACTCCGGTATCCTCTCCAGTATTTATTGTTTGTAGATTTTTTTATGATGGCCATTTTGACCAGTGTGAGGTAATACCTCACTGTAGTTTTGATTTGCACTGCTCTAATAATTAGTGATGTTGAGCATCTTTTCATGTGCTTTTTGGCCATCTGTATGTCTTCTTTGGAGAAATATCTATTTAGATCTTCCACCCATTTTTGGATTGGGTTGTTTGTTTTTTTGATATTGAGCTGCATGAGCTGTTTGTATATTTTGACCTGCTGTATAGCACAGGGAACTCTACTCAGTACTCTGTAGTGGCCTATATGGGAAAAGAATCTCAAAAAAAAAAAAGAGTGGATATATGTATATGTATAACTGATTCACTTTGCTGTACACCTAAAACTAACACAACATTGTAAATCAACTATACTCCAATAAAAATTTTTAAAAAATCAGAAAAAAAATGAGAGTAGGTGATGATGTCAGTTGAGATATTCACAACATCCTAAATGAGTTGGACCTGCATAATTGCTAGAAAGTTAAATATCTACAGTGCCATTTAACAAATGGGAAGCAGAAATATTCAGAGTTTTTCTTTTTATGATGCCAAATAAAAATTGTCACTTACCATCTGCCTCTACAAGGATTAGGTCACTAGCCACTGCAGTTGCTGACCTTCAACACACCCTGAAAGGAGTTCACAGTGGAGATCACGAAGGAGGCACTCTGTGCTTTGGGAAAAACAGGCAGAATAGGCTTTCAGATAGTTGATATTTTCAGAAGACTGTATGAGCCCAATTTCTTGCATCTTCTTACATCTTGAAAAAGCACTAAAATCATTAATGGAGACATCTGCTCCTCATGACTCTGCAAAATGTGTGTGTAACTGCTCATAGCCCCTTCACTAAAATCATATATAACACCGACTTTCCCCCTACCTCTTCAGAGCACTTCCTCAGAGCTATTTGAGAGGCTGTCTCCTGGGCTGTATTTGCCCCAAATAAAACTTAACTCACAGCTCGCATGTTCATTTTTTTTTTCTGTCAACAATAATGCTTTTGTGGGAAAATAACATTTTGTTTAGACACTAAATTCACAACTCATCTTCCTGGGAGAACAAAATTTTATAGATACTCTCTAAGGTTGAAGAGCATTTAATTTAATATAGGAAACTATGCAATAAATACCAGTTCACCAAGATAAAGATAAAAAATGTGCAATACCAATAAGACCTCCTTAAAATGAACTCATAAGAAAACTAGTCCAAAAAGCGGGAAAAAAAAAATCCTCAATTGTAAAATACCTTTAAAGCAAATTTCATAAGCATACAAAAATCAAATTTATGCCAAGAAGCACATGGACAATTACACTGTAAAGGCTTTGAATACATAGACAGTCCTCACTTTGCACATTTCCAATATGCAAAAATTTCAGTTATCAAAATTTGGTTGATTAACATTAGTCCCCCAACAGCATGGTTCTGATTTCAGTTACCAAGGTATATCGACTGGATGTAATTGCAAGATCATTATTCAGTTCATGCACACACAAAATGTGTAGTTGTGTTGCTTCCCTGTCTGTCAGTGACAAACCCACACAACATTTTACAAAAATGGATCACTGGAAGAGAGACCTGGCCAAAAATGATAAAGGTGTACCAAAACAAGGATAAGTGATATCAGGGGAAGTAAAATTCAGATCAGTTGTAAAGGAATTACAGAAGGAAGAGCTGACAGGAGGAATGCTGACACTGTCAACATTTTAAAGACTAGATGTGCAGCCAGAAGAAATGAGTGAAGGCAAACTTATCAACATAAAGGAAGAAAATGGTTGTGATTAAAAGGATGAAGATGTCCCAGAAGAAATGATGCCTGCTGAAAGAAAACCTTCACCTTAAAGGAATTCTTAGAGATATTTCACAACAGTGAAAGCACAAGGGATAAAATGTTGGAAGCTGATCCAAACGTGGGGAGAAGCATGACAAGTCAGAGTAGACTTGTGGATTTATTTTAGTTTCCTGAAACTGAGTCTCTAAAAGGCTGAGAGCCTTCCTAAGCTCTCCCACTCTTTCTGATTCAAATGCTTCATGGCTATTTCCCATAACCAAGATTGCCTTTTGTGTGCCCTTCCTACCTTCACTAGAGTGTTACCTCTCCCTCCTAGTAGGAGAGGATCATTTTTCTGAATGTTTGCCTCTCAGAATCCAGGCTAAAATCTAGCCTCCCATTTGTGCAGACCAATTCTTGATTTATGCAACAATAACCTTTATATTTGCTTGGATCCTTTCGTCCTGGAAGAGAGGAGAGACCAAGTGGAATTGTAGGCTCGTCATCTTTCTCCCTGAAAAGTGGAGCCTGTTCAGTCTACTCAGTCTCTTTCATGAACTAAACCCCCAGCTCTCTCCTGCATGCTCCTCCCAGGTCTCACCAGACCCTGGCCTCAGGGAAACCACACTAGTACTTCTTGCCACAGTGTCCTACATATTTGCCATATCATCTTTATAGACCCCAAAACATACACTGGAAGAAAGAATAAGTAATGTAAAGTGGAGAGAACAACTGCTTTGGCAGAAAATACCAGATAGCGAAAATGAACATACCTTTTAGGTCATCATCTATCTTGGGTAAGTTAAAAAAAAATTTTTTTTAAGCCAGGAAATGGGGAAAATAGATATTATGAGTAAGAAAGTCTGCGCTTATTTAGTTTAATTAGAATACAAATTGGTTTGTTCTTTACTCCCCCCTTGGAAGTTCTGTTTTTGAGGCCTTTACAAACTGCACGGAGCTGACTGCATTGTTGCTCCTCTTAGTGCAAACAGATAATGCATAATCTGCTTCCGACTTCTATTTTCTTCTGCTTCTGAGCAAGCATTCCTCTCTCAGGCATGCCTGCCTCTGCTTGCTCTTGGTGAGGACAGAGTAACAATGAACACTAGCTGGTAGTCTGGGGCAAACTAAGATGAAGAAGCACTAACAAGTATGGACCTGTGTCACTGACACTGGAATCAAAGACTTTGTTTCTTGAGAATTAATGACTGATGGCTGCCTCACTGGTACAGCTCCCTGGAAAAGCATTTCCAGCTTCCTTACCCTGTCTTCTAAGAATTGAATCAGGTCTGAGGCATACCTTTTCTCAAGTGCCAGAGCCTCACAATGGAGCTTTCTGTGTCAAAAGCAACGTCAGCCTTATCTTTTTATCAGAGTGGGGTGAACCTGGCTCAGGCACTAATGAACAGTCAACTCCCACTGTGACAGGGAGTCTAGAGTAGCATGTCTTTTATATTGGTTTATATGGCTGCATTAGTTTATATGATTATATGAGGGTGGAGCCATAGCTGCTGCTTCTTTGAGTCCTAATGCCTAGACAGTCAGTTCCTGCAACATACAAGCTCTCAGTAATTGTCATACTAAACTTAAGAATTTTGTTTGTTTCTCAAAGCTTCCCTTGCAGTTACTCTTGATCCTCTTCATGAGCAGTCCCCATCCTTTTTGGTATCAGGGACTGGTTTCATGGAAGACAATTTTTCCATGGACGGGGTAGGGGGGACAGTTTCGGGATGATTCAAGCATATTACATTTATTGTGCACTTTATTTCTATTATTATTGTTACATTGTAATACATAATGAAATAGTTATGTAACTCACCATAATTCAGAATCAGTGGGACCCCTGAGCTTAATTTCACTTGCCACTCACTGACAGTGTTTTGATATGACTCTGCAAGCAATTGATTTATTATGGTCTCTGTGCAGTCAAACCTCTCTGCTAATGATTGTCTGTATTTGCAGCCGCTCCCCAGTGCTAACATCACCATCTCAGCTCCACCTCAGATATCAGGCATTAGATTCTCATAAGGAGTGCACAACCTAGATCCCTTGCATGCTCAGTTCACAGTAGGGTTCGAGCTCCTATGAGAATCTAATACCACCACTGATCTGATAGGAGGAGGAGCTCAGGCAGTAATGCAAGCGATGGGGAGTGGCTGTAAATACAGATGAAGCTTCCCTCCCTCACTTGCCCCCCGATCATCTCCTGCCGTGTGGCACGGTTACTAACAGGCCACAGACCGGTACTTGTCTGTGGCCCAGGGGGTGGGGGACCCTTGCTCTTCATGACCAATGCAAGTGTTGTGAGAACTGGAACCAAGTTGCACAGAGTAGGCAGGCAATAAATACCAGTTGCAAGGGTATTCTGTATATATTCCAGGATGATTTTTTGTCTCCAAGATGTTCCATCTAAACAAATGGCATCTTCACTCTCCTGCCAGCCTGTCCAGCCTGCTTAACACTGCTGCTTAGTTTTTCTTGCTTAAGGTTACCAAGGCAAAAGCAACTGATTAACTGTGCCACTGTCATTTTAATATACAAACGGTTCACAGCTTGTTCATGCTTCTCACCATTGCAAGCTCTGGGCAAAACTGAGCTCTCTGGCAATAACTGATTTCACTCACTTTACAAAGTGATATGGCAAAAACGGATGCAGCCATATACTGAATGCTATTACTAGTACTTCCCTACAGATTCTCGTTCAGGATTTTCTTCTTCCAAATGTTAAGAAATATACTGAAGCAGAGGCATTTGAATATTTACTCTGATAAATTATCTTTCAAATATTTCCAGATGGAGACCTTCACTAGCTGTGAATTACTTTATCATCCATTTCTCTATTGTTTATGACTTCACAGTGGCTGATGAGAGTAAATTAGCAGTCTTGTCTTTTCATTAACAGGTAAAGAGGAGGTTTTTTAAAATCAAATGATAAAAATGAGTTGTAAATCCCTTTTAAAAAGGTAGCTTTATAGTCATGCCATACATTAGCAGTCCTAGAAACTCCTTGTCAATTTGTTATGGTCCAAATTTCTAGTATCTATATAAAAAATCTGCAGATGGCATTGATTGGTGATGCTACCCACTCCTTTTCCATCATGGAACATTTCCATCATTCTCTGTGATCAATGAGACTGGGTCATCTTGATGACAATCTAGTTTCAGTGATATTACAGATAATTGAAAACTTGGCAGCCATATTGCCAGAAATCAGGTTGCCGTGAATCGCACCAAATGAATTCATCAATGTAAAATATTATATTGTGTTATTGTACTTTCTCAAACTCTAAGCAATTTGCTTTTCACAACAGAGGACAATTCAGGAAGATCACAGTTTAGGTGGATTATAAGGACAAGTCCAGAAATCCCTACACAGGTTATATTTTCTATGGCCTTTGACAAAGATGAAGTAATTCTAAGAAGCTTATTTTTGAGAAAAGTAAAAGTCTCACATACTTCCATTTGGAGTTAAAGGAGAAAATAGAAAAAGAAAAGAAATTACTTTGAGAGATAGTGGCTTACAAATTTCCAGAATGAATGAAAGAACAAATTCTCTGGTACAAGAAACCCAATGAATCTCAAACAAGGTAAGAAGGAATGGATAGCTAGACACAACAGGGTGAAACTGTAGAATCCCAAAGAGAAAAAGGAAAGGCCAGGAAAAAGAAGAGGTCTTACCACTGAAGGACCACCAAACTGAGCTAATTTTTCAGTGGCAATAGTGGAATATCAAGTGCTACCACATCCAGTCTACAAATATTCTCAGTAAAATTAACTTTCAAACATAGAGGATAAATAAGCTCATTTTTTAAGACTTTATTTTTTAGAACAGTTTTAGGTTCACAGATTTTAAAATTGAGTAAAACATACAGAGTTTCCATATACCCTTTACCCCCACATATGCACAGCCTTCCCCACTATCAACATCATCTGCCAGAGTGGTATATTTGTTACCAAGGATGAACCTACATTGACAGCGTTATCACCCAAAGTCCATAGTGTACTTTAGGGTTCACTCTTAGTGTTGTATATTCTATGAGTTTGCACAAATGTATAATGATATGTTTTTGTTTTTGTTTTTTTTGTGTGTGGCACGCAGGCCTCTCACTGTTGTGGCCTCTCCCGTTGTGGAGCACAGGCTCCGGACACGCAGGCTCAGCGGCCATGGCTCACGGGCCTAGCTGCTCCGTGGCATGTGGGATCTTCCCGGACCGGGGCACGAATCCATGTCCCCTGCATTGTCAGGCAGACTCTCAACCACTGCGCCACCAGGGAAGCCCTGATATGTATTTATCATTATAGTATCATGCAGAGTATTTTCACTGTCCTAAAAGTCCTATGCTTCACCTAGTCATTCTTCCCTCCTCCCTATCCCTGGCCACCACTGATCTTTTTACTGTCTCCATAGTTTTGCCTTTTCCAGAATGTCATATAGTTGGAATCATACAGTATGCAACCTTTACAGATTGGCTCATATCATTTAGTGATATACATTTAAAATTCTACCATGTCTTTTCATGGCTTGATTAACAATAATATTCCATTGTCTGATATACCACAGTTTATTTACCTACTGATGGATATCTTGGTTGCTTCCAAGTCTTGGCAATTATGAATAAAGCTGCCATAAACATTTTTGTGCAGGATATTGTATGGACATAAGCTTTCAACTCGTTTGGGTAAAGGAACATGACTGTTGGACCATATGGTAGGAGTATGTTTAGTTTTGTAAGAAACTGCCAAACTGTCTTCCAAAGTAGCTCTACCATTTTGCATTCTTGCCAGCAATGAATGAGAGTTCCTGTTGCTCCATATCCTCACCAGCATTCAGTATTGTCAGTGTTCTGGATTTTGGCCATTCTAATAGGTGTGAAGTGGTAACTCATTGTTTTAATTTGTATTTCCCTAGTGACATATGATGCTGAGCATCTTTTCATATGCTTATTTGCTATTTGTTTATCTTCTTTGGTGAGGCATCTGTTAAGGTATTTTGCTCATATTTTAAGTAGGTTATTTGTTTTCTTATTGTTGAGTTTTAATAGTTCTTTATACATTTTAGATGACAGTCCTTTATCAGATATGTCTTTTGCAAATATTTTCTCTCAGTCTGTGGCTTATCTTATTCTCTTGACAGTGTCTTCAGTGGAGCAAATTTTTTTAATTTTAAAGAAGTCCAGCTTATTGATTACTTCTTTCATGGACTGTGCCTTTGGTGTTGTATCTAAAAAGTCATTACCATACCCAAGGTATATAAGTTTTCTCCTGTTACCTTCTAGGAGTTTTATAGTTTTGCACTTTACATTTAGGCCTATGATACATTTTGCATTAATTTTTGTGAAAGGTGTAAGATCTTTGTCTAGCTTCATATTTTTGCATGTGGATGTCCAGTTGTCCCAGCACCAGTTGTTGAAAAGGCTATATTTTCTCCATTGAATTGCTTTTATCACCTTTGTCAAAGATTAGTCAACTGTACTTGTGTGAGTCTATTTCTGGCCTTTCTATTCTCTTTTATTGATCTGCCTATTCTTTCACCAATATCACACTGTCTTGATTACTGTAGCTTTATAGTAAGCCTTGAAGTTGAATTCTCCAACTTTGTTCTTCTCTTTCAACATTGTCTTGGTTATTCTGGGTCCTCTCCACATAAACTTTAGAATCAGTTTGTCTATATCCACAAAATAACTTGCTGGAATTTGGATTGGGACTGTGTAAAATCTATAGAGCAAGTTGGGAAGATCTGACATCTTGACAAGATTGAGTCTCCCTATCTGTGAACATGAAATATCTCTCCATTTATTTAGTTCTTTGATATCTTTCATCAGAGTTTTGAAGTTTTCCTCATATAGATCTTGAACATATTTTGTTAGATTTATACATAAGTATTTCATATTTTTCTACATGCTAATGTAAATGATAATGTGGTTTTTATTTCAAATTCCATTTTTTAACTGCTGGTATATAGGAAAGTGACTGGCTTTTGCATATTAACCTTGTATCTTGCATCCTTGCTATAACTGCTTATTAGTTCCAGGAATTTTTTTGTTGATTCTTTCAGATTTTCTACATAGAAGATTATCTCATCTGTGAACAAAGGCAATTTTCTTTCTTTCTTCCCAAGCTGTATACCTTTTATTTCCTTTTCTTGTTTTATTGCATTAGCTAAGACTTTCAGTACAATACTGAAAAAGAGTAGTGAGAGAGGACAACCTTGTCTTGTTCTTGATCTTAGCAGGAAACCTTCATAAGTACGCTTTTTTAAAGACAAAAACTGAGATTGCCACCAAATGATCTGCACCAAGGAAATTTCCTTATTAAAAGTTGTTTTTGCCCCCTAAATGAAAAGATTGATTAATTTTGCTTTGGGGGCTTCCCTGGTGGCATAGTGGTTAAGAATCCTCCTACCAATGCAGGGGACACGGGTTCAAGCCCTGGTCTGGGAAGATCCCACATGCCATGGAGCAACTAAGCCCATGCACCACAACTACTGAGCCTGCACTCTAGAGTCCACAAGCCACAGCTACTGAGCCCACATGCCACAACTACTGAAGCTTGTGCACCTAGAGCCTGTGCTCCTCAACAAGAGAAGCCATGGCAATGAGAAGCCTGCACACCGCAGTGAAGAGTAGCCCCTGCTCACTGCAACTAGAGAAAGCCCACGTGTAGCAACGAAGACCCAACACAGCCAAAAATAAATAAATAAATAAATAAAATGAATTGTTAAAAAATTTGCTTTGGTTTATGCATCTTTGTTTTGTTTTACTTATCTCACTCCCTTACTGAAACATGATGGTGGTAGTTGAAACAGTTTGTGCATTCTTGGTTGCTTGCTATTTTTTGTTTTTAAATTGCACTTTTTTCCAAAGAGTCAAGCAGTAGTAGAAGTAAAGGATAATCTTCTTTGCTAACAGTTCTCCAATTTTTCTTCTCTCCCCTTGTGTAGAACTATTTGGTCTATAAACCTTCTAATTATTTCAGCTGCACTAAGAACAGCTACCTTGAAGAGTCAAAAGCTGCCTCTCTGAACCTTTAAGATGAAAAAAAAAATCATTTGGTTTTTTCAAATTACCTGACTGAGACCCTACATCTGATGAATCTACTCTGAATTTGGATTAAACTGTCCATGACCGCATTCAGGATTAGTATAAAGTTTTTGCAGTAAGCTTCATTTCAGTAGATGCATTTCCTGATAAAACCTGATTCACATTTTGAAAGAACCCATTTTGTATGCACTGGAGTTTTAAAATGTAATTATGAAATGCAGATTTCCAATTATGAGTCCATGGTACAGTTTATAATGACACCATAAATTTCCTTTTGTATTAATCCATATTTTCCTCATGTCTATATTTCCTAGAGCCACAATTTTCATGAAGAGAAAGAAACGGCTTTGTAAGACAGGAGGCTGGTTTCTCAGAGCTTTATAGTATTAGTACTTTATGTAAAGACTCTTTGGGCCTTAATTCTCAGAAAATAAACAGGATTTAATATGAGCCAAGCAAAAAGCTTCTCCTTTGAATTATAATGCCTTCTTACATTCTTGGGTTCTTGGTTTTTAAAGTAGTGCCTAGTAGGTGGCAAAAAGAAAGAAGAAAAAGGAAAGTTTCTTCCAACAGGTAGTCATGAACCCCAAATAAACCAGTTTGCCGGATTGCCATAAAGCTTACTAATGCAGAGCAAAAACAGAACCATATATTTTTCAAGATTGCATGTTTTAGTTTCTTTTCTACAATTCTTAGTCAGAATGTGTATAAGTTCTCTGTAAGATGCAAATTAATTCCTTCATGTGATTGAGTACTTATAGTTAATAATTAATGTAACCATTTATTTTAAAAGTCTACCACACCCATTTCTAAAAAGGCCTGAGGCAGTTTACACATCAACACACAGTTCAAAGGCACACTATTATGTTTAAATACCCAATAAAATACACTCTAGAAAACATAAAGGAGTCGATGCTGTCAAGGACCAGTCACCTCCTGCCTTTTTGAATGGCTCCCCACCCCAGATGCTATCGCCTCCCTGCACTCTTAAGTGGAGGCTGTTTGTTCTTGAACTTTCCATTTAACCACAGGGTCTGGCCGGGCTTGTCCAGCAGAATCAGCAGGACAATGACATGGGTAAATGTGTGGACTTTGTTGCCTCACTGCCTGGACTGGAATAGTGGCTCAGTGTTTTGAGCAAGTTATTCAATGTCTCAGAGCCTCAGTTTTCTCATCTGCAAAATGGGGGATAATAATAGTACCCATCTCACAGGTGAGAATGTAATGAGTTTTGTAAAGTACTTGGAACAGAAACTGGCACACAGTAAGTGCTAAATGACTGTTAGTACTTACCCATTCAACATTCCTCCAATCTCCTGCAAAAATCCTTCTTCCTTTGAAACTTGTGCCTCTCAAATGTACTGTCCTCCAGCCCTTCTTATTGTTCTTGTATGCATCAGAGATTTTGGAACTCGGCTTATGATTTTTCTCTCCACCCCAAGTCTGCCATAATCCTGCTCTCCTTAATGTTCATGTGGACGAGCCTTTCAATACCTAGTACCTTGGCTTCAAATTCAATGACCTGCATCTCCACATAGAGATGAACAACTCATCCCTTCTCCTGTGTTATCACCTGGAGCTGCTCCACCTGTAAAATCTTAAACCAGTTGGTTCAACTTTCTCATCATAGGCTCCTATTATCCTCACTGTTTCAACTGTACCTGTGTATCCATGAGAATTGTGACTAAAGTCCTATTCTTCACTCCATGTATTAGTTTCTTTTGCTTTTACTTCTTTCTCCATCTCACTTTGGTTTAGCACTTCAATCTGTATCTTTAAACAATACCTCCAACTTCTTGCTACTCTTGCTCTTTTTTACTTTGCAATACTTACCCAAATGTGGATCAATCCAGTCTCCTTTGCTTCTAATACCACACTAAGTACATCACTCAACCCTGTGCACTGGAGCCATTAACTCATGATCTCTGTCCTCTCCCAAGCCCTCAGCACACAGCCTGGCAGTCTCCTCCACACCCCTCTCTAGCCCTGCTTTTCTTTGCAGACTTCCTACCCCTACTCTCTAATCCATCATATCCAGTCACCAAGTTCCATCTTAACCATGTGCTAAATATCTGTTGAATGTAACAGGCTCACTTCATTTCTTCTCTCCTTCTCTCCTTCTCCTCTCCTTCTCATCATCTCTAAACAGCTCCTTGCTGCTTCCAAAGTGCATCATGTTTTGTACATTCTTAATATCCTTCAGTAACTCCCCAGTGCTTGCATAGCTTGACCCCAGGGCCTCTGTTCACCTCTCTAGACCCCTTTCCCGATTCTTCTGACCTGAACATTACACACCCAATTACCTGTGCTTCCTCAATTGTGCCACATTCTCTCAGACCCCCAATGCATCCCATAAGCTACCTCCTTTGCAGGGAATGCCCTTTTCCCTCTTTTTCTACCTGGATAACTCCCACTGGTCTTTTAGGGTTCCATTCAAATGTCCTTTCTTGGCAGCTCTGGTGTAGAAACTTCCCTGACCCTTCCTCTCTGACCCTTCCTCTTTCTGAGCAGGCTGGCTGAGTGTCTCTCTTTGTTCTTCTTTTCAAGTATTTACCATGTTCCTGGAGCTTGGCACCCAGTAACTGGTTAGTAAAGACATCCCATTTCCGTAAAATAATGATAAAACTATAGTAGCATTTCATTTTATGTGCCCATTTGGAATAGAGATTTTTAAAACTGTGGTGGAGTTTGTTTTAACAGAGTCAGTATTGCAGAGTGACTACCACTCCAGTTAGCTGGTTGGCAGCCATGCTCTCAAGTAACTGGCTAACCCAAACCAAGGACTTGATTGATAGTTACCACCTGCTGAGCAACCCAACAGCATATCAGGCACTTAAGCATGTCTTCTGGCTCCCCTCCTGGCAGCAAGATGGCTTCAGCACTCTGGGCATCACATCCCACACAGAAGCACTTAGCAGTCAGAGAAAGGTCTGTTTCTCTCTTGTATTTCTTTGTTAAAGAGTCAACAAAAATCCTTTTCCAGAAGCCTGCCCATGCCCCCACCGTCAGAATAGTTCCAGATCATATTCCAAACCCCTAAACTAGTCACAGGCACAGGGAACAGGGGCATTATTCTGGTTGCGACCAATCAGGATTTACCTGAGCCACCTGCAGGAATAGGACACTAAACAAAATTGGGGTCTGATTAAGGACGAGGAAGGAAATGGCTGTTGGGTAAGCAACTGGCAGTCTGCCAAAATGAACGTCATTGTTAAACAAGAGCTGGATTTCGTGTCAGGCTCAACAGTGTGAGTCCCATCTCTGCTATTTCCTACTTGTGTGACGTTGGGAAACTCTTTATCCTCCCCAAGACTTGGTCTCCTCATCTGTAAAATGGGGATTCCAAAACCTAACTTTTAGCATTATTGTGAATATTACACAACATATATAATGTTGCTGACCCACAATGGACATTCATTCAGCCATTTAAAAATCTTTTGTGGACACCTACAATGTGCCAGACATTAAGCCCAGGATATAGTGGGGAATAAGATAGGTATGATCCCTCCCTTCATGTAATTTGCTAGTAATACATGTTAGTTTTTAAAATTTCCTAATTTTGCTGACTCAGAAATCTGTAAGTACTTTGACGATCACTTTCTAAAGAAAATCAATGTATTTAGGAGTACTTATGGCTTCTGAAATTTTATATTTAATGTGTGAAGGTTTATAAACATTTACTTTCTCTTGTTTATTCTGTTTCAATAAAATTATCAGAGATATTTATATTTTTATAAATACATTGTCATTGTGAATGCTATCCTGATTCTTAGACGAAAGATGATTGGTAAAGTGCCATATTTTAAAAAATGAATAACCGAGACAATATCCAATATAATCTCATAGCCCTGAGGAAAGATCCAGATGCAACAGCATGCAGTCTACCCAACTGAGTAATCATATACTTGGTCTATAGTTAAGACAGATCCAATTCATGGGGAGGGTTAATTTTCATTTAATAAGAACGATCAGGTAATTAGGGTGACCCATTCCCCAACTCTACCCCTTAACAGCTTTTCTCTTTTTAGTCAAATAAACAAGATACAGTTGATCCTTGAACAATGTGGGGATTAGGGGTGCCAACTCTCCTCATGGTGGAAAATCTGCATGTAGATTATAGTCGGCCCCCTGTATCTGCCAGTTCCTCATCTGCGGATTCAACCAACCATGGATTGTGTAGTACTATAGTATTTACTACAGAAAAAAATCCACATATAAGTGCATTTCGAACTCCTGTTTTCAGGGTCAACGGTAGTTAAGGAGACTTGCCAAGAATAACCTCTCCCCAAACCACCCATATCACATATGCTTGAAAGTATAATTAAGATACTATTGAAGCAGATTAAGGCACCTCTCTTACCTTAACCTTTTTGGGGGCATACAGGAAGAAAAATGGTTTTAGAACAGGAGATCTAAAGATAAAATACAAAAGAGGTGACAATAAACATTAGGTTTACAAATCTGGGGGCCCAGAAAAGAGGGAGACCTCGGCTCACTTGTCACACTTGACTCACCTCTATCTAGTTTTCTATTGACATACACACTGATCTGTTTCTTGTTTGCATTTCCCTTTGATCCTACCAAGGAGCACTGAGATGTCTTTATCAGAAAGTGTCTTTATATACACAAAAGCTAAATGCGTCATCAAACGCTGAAGTTGTTTTTCTAGTACTACCTATGGATTTTCACCAGTGTATTACTTCGTCCAGTCTAAGGATGAAGTGAGTACTAAGTGAGTACCTAAAAGAAGTATGCGTGGAGCTAGGGAATAGTTTCTAGGCATGGGCAGAGATATATGGCCTTTTAGTGTGATGTAATATTTAAGCCTAACCTTAATCACAAATATAACAGTTGGAAGGAAATCTATTACTTATCCAGTATGGACAGACAACAGTTAGAAGAAAACCCCACAAAAGTGATAAACAGGAACACAGAGATAGAGAAGGCATTGAATACATGTGGGCTGAATTAACTGAGAATTGAAACTAGAGGCAAAGTGTGTTATTATTAAATTTTATGGTGTGTAAAGATTAAGTTGATGGGACCAAATATCATGGGATCCCTAGACATTTTAAACCTTTAATAGCAAAATACAATACTTGTAGAGAAAAGTTCAAGGAACAGATATGTACAGTTTGATGTCTTATCACAGAACAATGTCCATGTACTCACCACCAATGTTACCTGGTTCCCTCCTGCTTCTCCCAATCACTACCACCCCCAATAAAGGTACACACTGTCCTGACTTTTATAAAAATCACTTTCTTCCTTTTATTTATGGGTCTTCCACCTAAGCATGCATCTTCAAACACTAGTTTTTTTGCCTGCTTTTTGAACTTTATATAAATGGAATTACAGTACATATTCACATTCCTGAATTATTTCATTCAACATTGTGTCTATGACATTCACACATGATATTGAATGTAGCTGCAATTTGTTCAGCTACATAAAATACTATAAATTTTCATTACTGTCTAGTATTCATTGAAATAATATACCACAACTTATTTAACCATTCTATTCTTAGATGTCTTAAAAAGCCAAAGGAGACTTAATATATTTTTCTAACTACTTAAACTTTCATTATGGTAAAGACTACCTTTTAATTTATGAAGTTGATTCATTTAAGGGAGAGAAACAATAAAAGTTTCTTAAATTCAGTGTGTTTCAGAAAAGGGGTAACTGGAGAGTGTTGATTCTGATCGAGCTGGCAGAGAGGGAAGATGCAGGGAGAACCAAGGTTTCTTTTCCCCTTATTCCCCATTGGAGAAGCACTTGAGGCCCTGCTCCAAACCAAATAGCTCTGTCATCTGCCACTGAAGGAGAAGTGAGGAAACTGTAGCTCCATGGCAGAATGACTGCTTGGGGAGACAGAAAGAGAATGTGTGTGTATACATGTACAAAAGGGCTTCAGTTCTGATTATTACATTAATTCTTCATATTGGTTTTGATATATTTGCTGTGTTTTGGTCATAAAACCCAAAATGTTCTATTAATCACAGACTATTTTATTACAAAAAGGGTTGTACTTTGTGTTGTACTGGGTTATTTTTCAGCAAATACTCAGCCCCCTCCACCTCTCCCTTGGAATGAAGTCTATTTTCCTATCTTTGGGCTTGGCCATGTGACATGCTTTGGCCACTGAGAAATCAGCAGGTGTGATACAAACAGCAGCTCTAAATATGCTTGAGTGGTGGACTCATGGTCTTGTGTTCCAGTGATTTGCCAGGACAAGAGCAAGCCCTGGGTGGCTTCTGCCCCTGGGCCCCAGAATGAAAAATGTGGAGCAGACCTGAACCCATGCCAAAGCCTAACTAACCCACAACTTGAAGCAGAGCTGCCCAGTGCAGCTAAGCCTATTTCAGCCCAGCTGAAGTTGACCATGAGCTCGAGAATAAGTGCTTATTATTGCAAGCCTCTGAGTGTGGAGTATTTTGCCATTTTAGTGGTGAAGATTGTTTTATAGCTATAGTCAGAGGTGTAAAGGTCAGGTCGTTATCACTCAGTAGTGCTCTTGGCTCCATTTATTTCACTCTGCATTCTCTCTATGAAACCAGAGATTCAAATTTCAAGATTTTTTTAGTGCAAATCCTAAATACCCAGGGGACTCCTGCCAAGTCCCTTTGGAATTTGAAGAAAAGGGCTGATAGGAGATGGAAATAAACATCCCTGGCATTAGTGGACATAAGCAAGGATCAGTAAGGAACTTCTTGCCATAGCTACACTTGGCAAAATGGCAGAAGAGATTACACCTGCATTCAGGTGAGCACATATGCTGTTCTGAGCTGACTGAGAAAGGTGGAAGATGCCTTACTTTGGTGGGAGGTATACAGAGTTAGAGCATAGGTAAGTTATGGTTTTTAGCAGCTAACTGTTGAGGTCAACAAAGCTATAACCTAGGAAAAGTGAAACTTTAGAGGTAAAAACTGCACATTCGTGGAGGAATGGTAAATTTCATACCCTGCTGGTGAGAGTGTAAACTGGTCTAAACACTTCAGAGAACTTGGAGTAATTGGAAGTTACTTTGGAGAACAAGCATATATTAAGTAAAGTTGAAGATGTTCATCTCTTAAGACCCAGTAATCTGGTGCTGGATGAGTCCCAGTGGGACTCAACAGGACTGGTGCCACACCTGCAGGGCATTTTTGTTTATAAGAGTGATGGGGAGCTTGTTGTCAGGTAGTGGATGGGAGCCAGGTATCCCATATGTCCTGCAAGCTGAAGGCTCCTCCCATTCAAAAAAGAATTGTCCTGGGTCCTCCATGACTTTAGAAGGTCTACTAGAACATTCATGTAGATGAAAAACCTGTTTATCTAAGGGTATAACAACTTGGTTTTATTTATTTATTTTTATTTTATATTGGCGTATTGTTGATTTATAATGTGTTAGTTTCAGGTGTACAGCAAAGTGATTGCTATACATATACATATATCTATTCTTTTTCAGATTCTTTTCCCATATAGGTTATTACAGAATATTGACTAGAGTTCCCTGTGCTATACAGTAGGACCTTGTTGCAGAAAATCCTTTTTTGGCTGTGTTTCTTTCACGGAGATATCTTCACCTTTCTCCAAAAGCCAAAATGTAATCAGAAATTTTTAACCTTCTCCTCAAATAGAAACTTTTAACCTGAACTATAGAGTAGAAAAAATGAACTAACTTTTCTTTCTGTCTGCCCATACACACCGTCTAGTGGATTTATAATTTAACTGAAAACAGGAATGAGAAAAGAGCTATATGATCTAATAATTCAAGTTGTAGATGCTGGATAAAAAATATTGCTTTATAAAAACACGGCAAGGAGGGCTTTCCTGGTGGCTCAGTGGTTGAGAGTCCACCTGCCGATGCAGGGCATACGGGTTCCTGCCCCTGTCTGGGAAGATCCCACATGCCGAGGAGTGGCTGGGTCCGTGAGCCATGGCCGCTGAGCCTGCGTGTCCGGAGCCTGTGCTCCACAGCGGGAAAGGCCACAACAGTAAGAGGCCCACACAACGCAAAAAAAACAAAAACAAACAACAACAAAAAAAATATGGCAAGGAGAATATTACAAAAAAATTAGGGTTTTGCAATTTTAGAATATCCTGTCTGTATATTAGGTACATCTTTGAATGTTAGGTGGATATCTAGGTATTTGACACATTTGTAAAAGGTAAAGAAGGAATCAAACAACTATACTGTGGAGAATAATCATAGAGTTAAGTTACTCTGAAGAAAGAAGTTAATTAGGGCTTCCACGGTGGCGCAGTGGTTAAGAATCCATCTGTCAATGCACGGACATGGGTTCGAGCCCCGGTCTGGGAAGATCCCACATGCTGTGGAACAATTAAGCCCGTGAGCCACAGCTACTGAGCCCACATGCCACAACTACTGAAGCCTGCATGCCTAGGGCCTGTGCTCCGCAACAAGAGAAGCCATCACAATGAGAAGCCCATGCACTGCAACGAAGAGTGGACACTGCTCACCACAGCTAGAGAAAGCCCGCGTTCAACAACGAATACCCAACGCAGCCAAAAATAAATAAATAAATTTTTAAAAATTAAAAAAAAAAGAAAGAAGTTAATTAAACTTTCATTCATAACATAAAATTATTTTATACAAGCATGCAATATTTAGGTGTATTTCATATTATATAAAAAGTCCACAAGCATTCAGTATTTATGTGCATTTCACTCTACACTCTATACTCATAGCATTCTAATACCATCAGTTACAGGGCTTTAGAAATCAACTATTCGAATTTTCTTATTTTATAGACAAGAGAATTAAAGCCCACAGAAGTTAAGTGATTTGCTGAAGGCCATAGTTATGCATGGGTAGGATCAGAACTCAGATCTCTTGAATCTCAACAAAATGTGTTTTTCCACTACCCTAGCTTGATAAAATAGAAAGTGCCTCACAGGACAGACACTAAAATCCAAACAAATAAATACAAAATTTCATCCTTCTATGAGAGAGACTAATAGGGAACCTAATTTAGACTGAAAAGTTTTCTCTGTGGAAGAAGGGAATAAACAAAGGAAAGAAGCATTTCAGGTGGCAGGAAGAATGTAAACAGAGGTTCACATACTTTCTCATTCCTGAAATTAAAAAAAAACATGGCATGTTAGAGGAACTGACAGCAGGGCTGGAGTGTGGGGACTCAGAGAAGTCCTCAAAAGGCTCCCTGGGGAAATGGACAGAAGCTGGCCCAAGAGTGGGGCATGGCATCCTGGACTGGGTTTTATTCTAAATGCAAAGAATCCACAGAAGGATGCTAAGCAGAAGGGCCATGTACCCAATATTTTGACTCTTTAAAGATGACTCTTTAAAAGAAATAGTTTTGCCTCTTGAATGTGTAAACTATATACAATATCAAGTTCAACAATAGGGTATTCATTAAAACTCATCTCTCTCATTCCTGTCTTACAACCACCCACTTCTCTGTCCCAGACCAAACAATATTACTTTCTTTTCCTTTTTTTTTTTTTACAAAAATTATAATTTACACATTGTTTTGCATTTTCCTTTATTTCCTTAACCATCTTGGAGCATTTTTCACAGCAGCTCATTTAGAGCTGACCAAAAGCTACATAGTATACTATTGCATGGATATACGAGTCTTTATTTTAAATCAATTTTCCATTGAGAGACAATGTAAATTAGTTAGCTAGTGGGAAGGAGCAGCACAATACAGAGAGATCAGCTCAGTGCTTTGAGACGACCTAGATGGGTGGAATAGGGAGGGTGGGAGGGAGGTTCAAGAGGGAGGGGATATGGGGATATATGTATGGCTGATTCACTTTGCTGTACAACAGAAACTAACACAGTATTGTGAAGCAATTATACTCCAATAAAGATCTAGTAAAAAAAAAAAGACATTTAGGAGATACACACACACACACACACACACACACGTACATATACATATGCTGCACTGAATATGCATATACCATTTTGCCCTTCTGTAAGATACCTGAAGGATAAATTCCCAGAAATAGGGTCATAAAGGCTTTATATACTTTTAATTTTGATAGATATTGCCAAATTGTTCCCCAAAGTGAGTAAATTAATTTATACTCTCACCAGTGTATTGAGTGCCTGTTATCCTATACCTCTTGCCAACACACGATATGATCAGAATTTTTGAAATTCGCCAGTCTGATAGGTGGAAAATGGCGTCTCATTGTAGTTCGTATTTCTCTTATGATGAGAACAGATTGCACGTGGGAATGACTTGAAGCCGGCAAGAGTGTAGTCAGGGAGACCAGTGAGCAGCTACTGCAATAAGCCACGTGAGAAGTGGCTGGGGTGTGGCAGTGGAGATGGGGGAAGAGGAGAGCACCACATATTGTACAGGTAGAACTGGCAGGATTTGCCCATGCACAAGCACTGGTTGTGAGTGTCAATGGTGACTCTCGAGTGTGTGAAACATGGTGGGGAAGGGATTTGGAAGTGACAGGTGAGACTGAGGGAAGACCTGGAGCTCCTTTTAGGACAAACACGTGCTACATTAGAGCTGCCTGGGAGACATGCAAGCAGAGATGTCTTGGAAGCATCTGATGTGCAGGTGTGAAGCTCGGTCCAGGCTGGGGAGGTACATTTAGCATGGTCCATACTTATAATAGACTACCTAGAGAAACTGGGGAAGGGTTTAAGATCATTCACGCTGAATCTGTGTGACACTCAATTGACCTAAACATAAAATCTATAAAAATATGAGTTCCTTAAGAAATCTTGGTTCAAGTACTCTCATAAATGTAGGTGGAGCTAAGAATGGGAAGGATGCATCTTCTGAGAAAAGGAATATATATTTTTTGAAAAGTTCTTATTAAAAATAAGCCATATCCTCATTCTGACATTTTTCAGCCTTTCTTTATTTATTAACTCTTTTTTAAAAAAAATAAAAGGACTTTTGTAGCACATTTGGGAAACTCAGAAAATCATAAAGAAGCAACATAATCCCATTAATCAGAGATAGTATCACAGATTTAGTTATCTGTATAATTCTATGGCATAGTCTTTAACATTATAATGTGAATATTTACATGCCAGTATTCTTAAAAATATTATTTAAAACTGTAACCTAATTGTCTCCATATAAAAGGACCTTTAATTATTTAAACACTATCATTGTGTATTATAATTAAAAACAATTTTTTTCTAGATTGCACAGATGTGCTTTTCATTTCTTTATTTTGTAGTGGAGTTCATATTTTGACATGCTTACTGGCTATGTGTATTAATGAGTTTTTCTCATTTTATTCACAGTTTTTGAAATCAGTGATTAATGTCGTGGAAGAATATCTACAAATAATAGTTTGCTTTCCCTTAAAAGCACAGCTGGCTTTATAAGCCATCATTATATATATTTGCTGTTTACTCACTTTCATTAGGTACTTTGAACTTTGAACTTTTATTTTTGTGAAGATTAGCACCAAAATATCAAAAAACATATTTTTCTTTGCCTCAGATCAACTTACAGAGTAATGAAGCTCAATTAATCTAAGTTAACTTTTATTCTCTTATCAATACCACCTAATGTTAATTTTTCTCTGTCCTAGAATAAATGGACCTGTCCTAAATATACCAATCTAATTTGGACAACTTTATTTTCTGGTGTTTCCATGCCCATTCTAATATTTTTGAGCAGAAATATAAAAAGATATGACCTCATACATCTAAGGCTATGACTAAAGCACTGTTTATAGGACCAAAGGACTGGAAACAACTTAAGTGTCCATCATGAGGTACTGTCACATTCATAGGACAGAATATGTGACTGTGAAAAGGAATTGAGAAAATAAGGAGGAATGAAACTATAATCTCTTAGGTTACAAAAGCAATGTTTAGTATGACCTACACTCTGTATGAGAAATGGAGGCATCGTATATAACACTATTGTTTGTATTTTTAATAAAGAGTTGTATATAAATGCCTGTCCACATATAGAGGGTTTACAAGAAGGTTTTGACCTTCCGGAGGGGAACTGGGACTGGGAGTTGAGGTGGGAAGCTGACTTAATTCTCATTCTATTTTCTGTTGTATTGTTGGAATTCTGTACCTTGTGCATTTTTGAAAAATGTAAAAGTAAACATAGAAATAAAATTACTCATCTCAGCCTATGCCAAGCATGCCGCCTCCTTCCTCTTTCACTCGCTGCCTTGTGGAAATGAGCACTGCCTTCTCTCTGCCCCTCGTGTCTGCACTAGTCAGACTCCACTTTTCTGAATTAATTCTTCACTAATTGATGCTTATATCTTTTAGAAATGTTACAAGCTTCCTGGGAAAGCTTCTGCCTGAACTCTGTACTGCTGATAATCTTTGTCTATTCTGTTCAATAACAAATGACATCATTCTGACTTTTGTTTATGACTCTTGCTTCCTATTCTCCCTCACTGTCATCCCAAGGTTTCCTTGCCCACAGAAAACTGCACAAAAGACCCCAAGTAGCTATTACATAACATTTACAATAAACAGTAGCTTGAAGGAGATTTTTAAAAAGTTGAGACAATTTTAAGGAGAAGGAGTTTGATAGTGGTGTGCCCTTTGGAATACCACAAGACTAGAGTTTACGGATGATCTGTCCATGACAGACATCTGGCCCCTGGGAGTTCTCCTTGCTCTAACATGTTCTGTTGTAGGAGAGGAAGCAGCTAAAATAAATATTAGTGATGAATTTTCTACATACTATTGCTATTGGCATCTCATACATAAAGTTAATTTGGAGCAGAAGCTGTCCTATTACCAAACTACAGGAATCTGAAGCTTAGGTTTATGCACAAAACACAATAGTAATTTACATTCCCAGTATTAACCTCCAATCTTCGTTCTGTTGAGTTCAACTACATGCTTTTAATTATTCTGTTTCCTCTAAATCCAAAAGATAAAACTTTTTCAGGAGGTGGGGTGGATAATTCCCTCCAAACAAAAGAGGAGAATGTAGCCAACTGTTAAGCCAAGGACCTTTCTTAAAGTGTTTTCCAACACACTTATGAGATCAGTCATAATATTTATATATACTCAAGCACTTTGAAATCTCAAGCTGTTTTAACCAGCTGTCATTTTGGTATCAAACTCTGGTCATTTTAATGTGAAACAAAGGTCAACAGAGGGTTTGTCTTATTCTTTTCCTATTAGTGAGATGCTTTATAGTTACTGAAGTCTGATTAAAACCCCCACCGTAGTCCCCACTGCACACTGCTGTTCTGTTATCCAGGTCACGTGGGGTTTTATGACTATTCACAAATAAAATACAAAGAAATGGAGAAAAGTAAAACCATCAAATTAATATTTTAAGGTGTTATCAAAAACCAAAAATATAGCCAACCCAGTATGGTCTATACAAGTTTGGCACTGATTATTAGGAAACATTTATATGTTAGAATGATATCCAGTAGGTGTATCATGCCAATTCAATTTCTTCTCTGTATCTAAAATAAATGGCACAAACTTAAGAGGTACAGACTTCCAGCTGCAAAACAAATGAGTCACGGGTGTAAAATGGACAGTGCAGGGAATATAGTCAATACCTATGTAACATCTTTGTTTGGTGATGGATAGTAACTAGACTTATCCTGGTGATCATTTTCAAATGTATAGAAATATCAAATCACTATGTTGTATAACAGGAACTAACATAGTGTTGTACTATGTTATACTTCAAAAACAAACAAACAGACTCATAGAAAAGGAGATCAGATTTGTGGTAACCAAAGAGGGTGGAGGAGGAATTGGATAAGGGCAGTCAAAAGGTACAAACTTCCAGTTATAAGATAAAGAAATACAGGGGTGTCATATACAGCATGATAAATAGAATTAACACTGCTCTATGTTAAATATGAAAGTTGTTAAGAGAGTAAATCCTCAGGGAAATTTTTTTTTCTATTTCTTTAATTTTGTATCTGTATGAGATGATGGGTGCTCAATAAGCTTACTGTGGTAATCATTTCCTGATGCAGATAAGTCAAATAATTATGCTGTATACCTTAAACTTATACAGTGTGGTATGTCAATAATATCAAAAAACTAGAAGAAACTAAAAGGGAAACAATAAAAATAAAAAATAAGATGGCAAAGTCCTTTTTTCATTGCTCATTCTAGCAACTACACTGTAAAGATCATTGTAAATTTTGCTAAACTGTTGGCCTTTAAAAATATATTATTTATTTCTAAAGCTTATTCTCTTGGTTTACTGTTTAACCCCCAAATTCATATGTCAATATCTACTTCTGGCTTTTTTCTAGACTTTTGATTCTTACCTTAAAAATGTTTTGCTAATCTGCATCAAGATGAATTATATGGAATTATTTTATTAGCCATCATATTAAGGAGTAAGGGCTTAGAATTATGCATTCAAATCATGACAAAGGAGGAAAAGTATTTGAAGGTATCTATTTGGTTCCCTTTAAGTGAGGTTCTGAGTGATGCACTCTCCCAGCTAGTATTTTGCTGTCATTTGCACCTAGTTCATTCATCCATTCATTGAACATAAATGTATTGAGCATCTACTGTGAGCCTGGCACTACTGTTAGTGCTGGGGAGTTGATGGTGAATGATAACAAACACTTGCCCTTTGAGAGCCTACATTTCAGAAGGGAGAGATAGATGGTAAAGACATGACAAATAAATAATGTAATTGCAGACCGTGCTAGGTTTTATGATAAAAAGAAGTGGGATAACAGGCTAGAGAGTGACAGAGGAGGTGCTACTTGGTGTGTTGATGAAGACAGCCTCTCTGGGGAGGTCCATCTGATACCTAACTCATGAGAAGACGTCAGGACAGAGCAAGATGAACATGAAGCCTGAGACTGGCATGTTCGAGGAGCAGAAGGAAGGCAGTTAGTGAGAGGTAGGAGGTGGGTCAGGGAGATGGGCAGGGTCCCACAGGTGAGGCTCCGCGGCCATGGAAGGAGTCTGTATTCTGCTCTAATGGTTGTGGGAAACCACCATGTGAAGATCATTCTGCAGACTACGTAGAAACGAGGTGCAGGGTTGCAAAGATAGTGACTCTAGGAAGCCAGAAGGCTTTAGAAACAATCCGGCAAGAGAGGACAGTGAGGAACTTCCCTGGTGGTCCAGTGGCTAAGCCTCCGTGCTCCCAGTGCAGGGGACCTGGGTTGGATCCCTGGTCAGGGAACTAGATGCCACACGCATGCCGCAACTAAGAGTTCTCAGGCCACAACTCATGCCACACAAAGATCCCACCTGCTGAAACTAAGACCCTGTGCAGCCACATAAATAAATAAAATTTTTTTTTTAAAAAAAGAGAGAGGACAGTGATTTAGACTGGAGTTTAGCACAGGATATGGTAAGAAGTGCTTGGCCTTGGAGGTAGCACTGAAAACCTAAGGTAAAGAACCTTAATATTTCTTATACTTCAGCAATTTTCATTTCAAACTAGTAATAGCTAACAAAAAGCATGCACATTGCTTTTTCCCGAATGTGTATAACCCTGTTTCTCTAAAAGCCCCTTACTCATTGACACCATTTAATCACAGAATATTAGACTTGGAAGAGATCACAGAGTTACATAATCTAATTATCTGTTTTGCTCTAGCTTGAACAGGTTGGAATCAAAAAAAGCACAGGGAATATCACAAGTGGCCATTAATGCCTCCTGCTATAATTATAATATAAATACTAATATGCCAAAATAGCAAATCTTTTTTTTTTTTTTTTTTTTTTTGAATCATTTTTTATGTTCACAGAAAAATTCAGAATGAACAAGATTTCATTACAAAAATTCTTTCCCTTGAGGCATAATTCTGTGAGCAGCCTAGATTTCTAATATAGCAATGGGCTGACCATAACGATATATTTTCCTTTAATTGTGTGTTTCTAGAGGATATCTTTAACCTAAAATAAAATTGCCTTTTCAGGACACCAATTTTAAATTACTCAAATTTCTGAGACTTTTCTTAATAAAACCTCAGATAAGATCCTACAGCATAGCTTTAATCATTAGAAAAATAGTTGTTGTGAATAAATAAATCTTATATATGGAAATGCTATACTCGAATATAGAGTTGAGTAAAACATTAATACTGAAGGGTGTTTGCACTTACAACTATGATTTAAAACAATAAGTTTCTGAATATTTTATTTTAAAAACTTCATAATCTTCATCTCTTAGAGACAGTGAAAAATCTGTGTGAAATAGAAGAAATGATTTATTCAAAAAATATTTATTGAATACCTATATGGCCCAGGCATTGTTCTAAGTCATTGAGGATATGGCAGTGGTCAAGAAAGACACAAGTGCTCACCTGCATGCAGCCTACATTCTGATGGTGGGAGAAATGCAATAAAAAAGCAAGTAATTTGTAATTAATTCATCAGGGAGTGATAGTGTCATGGGGAAAAATAAAGCATGGAAAGTTGATGAGGAGTGTGGTAGAAGGGATTGCTATTTTATACATAAGAGAAAAAGATATTCAGAAAAAGAGCACTCCATGCAGGCAGAGGGAACAGCAAGTGCCAAGTGCAGGAGGAGGAATCATGTCTGGTGTATGGGAGGAATCACAAGAAGTGGTTGGAGTGGGATGAGGGGTGTGTGATGGGTCCCAGGTCACAGAGTTAGGCAGGGGCTAAATTATGGGGGACTCGTGGACCACTGTAGAGACTTTGGCTTTTACTTTGAGTAGGGAGGGCACTGGAGAGTTCCAAAGAGAGGACCATCACGATCTGATTAAATATGCTCTAACAGGATCATTCTGGCTGCTGTTTTGATCATTGTGAGTATGTGTGTACGTGTACATGAGAACACATCTGTGCTGGGGATGGGGTACGCAGTGATGGAAGTAGTGAGTGCTGTTAAGACACTACTGCAAAAATCCAGGCAAGAGAAGGTGATGGCTTGGACCAGGTTGGACAATGTGGAACTGGTAAGAAGTGGTTGGGTCCTGCCTATCTTAGATGATTCGGTCAATGAATCTGTCACTGGAACAGATGTGGCTTATGAAAGAGAGGAGTGAGGGGTGACTCCATGGTTTTGGGCCTGAGCAACTAGAAAGATGGAGTTGCCCTTTACTGAGCGGGGGGAGACTGTGAGAGACAGGTTTTGTGTGAGCTCCAGGAGCTTAGTTTTTGACATGGTAGCCTGGAGGTACTCATTAGACATCCAAGAGGAAATGTTGAGAGGGAGTGAAGATATGAGTTTAGCAGCTGAAGGGAGGCTGGGGCAAGAAATATAAACTGAGAGGCATAAACTTTCAACAGCATTTAAAGCTGTGACATTAGAGACCATTTAGGGTATGGACTCTTAAAGGTTTTTGCGTCATGAACCACTTTGAAAATCTGTTAAAACCCACAGTCTCCTTCCCTGAATGACATTTTAAATGCACAAAATAAAATATATCTTAAATATATTTTGGTATATATAACTGGTGTAAAGAAAATCAATTATAATAAAGTATGCCATTAAAACATTTAAAAAGTTACACTGTGGTAAAATGATATATTTTTTATTAATACACTAAATAATGAGATCTAACAGTAAGCAAAATAATTACAGTCACTTCAAAGAAGTCATGTGCATAAATATTTCAAGATATCTGTAACAGCTATAATGAGATGAAAATATCTGCAATAAGTCACAGATACAGCTGATATTACCGTGGTTTGGTTGCCTGCATTCACAGTTGCAGGAAATGCAAAGTTCATTTAGAGGTTCATTAAAATAAAGAAATGTTTCCCTTTCAAGATCACAGAGACCAGGTCCGTGGACTCCAGGTTACCAATTCCTCACTTAGGGGTGAATGTAGCTAGAGAAGAAGGGAAGGCCAAGGTGTGTAAACTGGGATTCTCCAATATTAACAGGCAAGGAAAAAGGAGAAAGGCAAAGAAAATGGAAAAAACAAGACAAAATATGAAAATTGAGACAATCTAAATCTCTAAATCAAGGAACTTGTTCCTGTTTAAATATCCTCAATCTTGCTCCTGCATTTGGCAGACAGCCTCAATGTACGCACTCTGTTTCTTTATCTTTTATTTACATGTCCATTTCCATGTCGTTTTAGAATTCCAGTTCCTAGATAAGGAGTTATGTTTGTATTATATTTAGGGAAACCCAGTGTTTCCTATAGTATCCTTCATCCCAGGGGACATTAGTCACTAGTGTTTTCAATTTTACATAAATTGATTTTCTGTATGACATGCTTTTCTCTCAGTCACCAGGTTAGATGTTATCGGAACTTCTAGTACCCATAAAATAGCTACTTTATCCATTTGGACAAATATTAAGTCACATTTACCATCTAAACAATGAAAGTAGCAGTTTATAATATATACTCAAATGTAGACTTTAACTGGCTTGTTGAAGAGATAATGCTGATAACTTATGTGATAATGGTGATAAGACAAAATACTCATCCAAAGCCAAAAATGGAGGATGGAAAGGTTGATCATTAAGCTGGGAAATAAGAGGATACTCCTATAGTATGTTGGAAAGATATAACTGTAGGTTTTAGATATACACACATCTATAAGATACTATAAATTGTTGTGTGCATCTAAAATGAAAACCTGGAAAGATTGTGGAAAAGCCCTGACAAGTGGCAACAAAATTTCAACAGTAAGCCTACTACTAAAGGGCACTTCAAAATCTGTTAAAGTAATTTAAAAAATAGATATAGTTTTCAAATATTTTCCTCCAGACGATTCTTTGGGTTGAAAGACACTTTGAGGACAACTGGGAAATATAAACACATACTGAAGATTAGATGATGAATTGATGTTAATTCCCTAGGGTGTAGTTATGCTGCTGTGGTTACATAGGAGGTGGTCTCTGTTACTAGGAGATGCATGCTGACCTGTTTAGGGCTGACTTGTCGCACTGTCTACAACTTAAAGTTTCAGATGATTCAAGAAAAAAATGTGTGTGTGGCGGGGTGTGTATGTATAGAAAGAGAGAGAGAAAAAGGACATAGAGAAACAAAGAAAGGAGACAGAACATGCAAGAAAGTGTTAATTAGTGAATGTCAGTGAATGACATAAAGATATTCATTCTACTAGTCTTCAAATTTTTTTATAGATGTGAAAACTATCAAACTAATAAGCTGTGGAAAAAAATTCCACAGAAATTTATATACATTAATACAATTAATCTCCCACAACATTGGTATGTAAATCTATAATAGACATACCTAAAACAAGGAAGTAACAATTTATACAGCATAAATTAAAAAAATTTAAAAAGAATAATAACATGAATTTCATATAAACTGAATTCAAAATAAAAATGATTAAATAGGGCTTCCCTGGTAGCGCAGTCGTTGGGGGTCCGCCTGCTGATGCGGGGGACGCAGGTTCGTGCCCCAGTCCGGGAGAATCCCGCATGCCGCGGAGCAGCTGGGCCCGTGGGCCATGGCCGCTGGGCCTGCGCGTCTGGAGCCTGTGCTCCGCAATGGGAGAGGCCGCGGCAGTGAGAGGCCCACGTACGCAAAAGCAAAAACAACAAACAAACAAAAAATGTCTATCCTTCAAGAATTACTTGTACATTGCTCAGCTTATACAAGAAATAAAATCCTAAGGCTGTCAAACTATGAGCTATAATTTTGCCACCCTGGCCTTACAAATTAGACTTAAATAAAGCCTTAAATACATATAAGTACACATAGAAATTAATGATCCAAATGTTAGAAAAAAATCTTTTGGCAACTCTGTCACACTTTAGGTCTGACTGAAATTGACTACTCATTATGTCTTAAATATGAGAATACTGCACTGTTGTCAAAGCCAGTACACCTATCCTTAGTGTTAAAAAAAGATTTTAAATACTTACTTAGCCATAGCATCTTTAACATTCTTACTTGCAAGTCCTAGATAATGATCTATTTGCGCCTGAAAGAGAGGTAGAAAGAAGTTACTAGAAAATTACCATTGCTAAAAAATATTAAACATATTAAAGGCTTAAGAAACCACATTTCTCATTTTTATAAGGCTTTGGAAACTGGCACTGATCCATTTCTAAGTTCCATATAAGAGAGTGCTCTGTATTCTGAAATCTGCAGTTAAATTACCTGATGCCGTTCATAAATAACAGGAACACTGAAGAGTGAAATCAGAGCTGAAAAAGGAAATACACAACCTTTAAAACAGACTGGTATGATTTAGGGAACAAACACTACAAAGCCATCAAACTGGCAGTGAGAGGCCCACGTACGCAAAAAAAAAAGAAAAAAAAAAAGATTAAATAGGGCAATCATTTTATTTGCATCAAAAGTGTGACACACAGGGAAGAATAACTTCCCGATGTCCCGTGGTCACTCACTAAGTCACAGAGTCCCCTAGTCATGCCCTACCAATCCAGGGTCTCTAATCTCAACTGAACCTTAGTGTTGCTCAAAAATTATCAGTCCTCAATTTCTCCAAATCTCCAAAGAGGACATTTTCTATTCTCACCATTCTCAAATGTTCCATTACTCTCTGAGCAGATGATCTCATTTCCAAGTTCAAAGAAAATAGAAATACCAGATGGGAAGTCCTTCACCTGCATGCTCTGTGGTAGACACTGCCATCTGGCTGATCTAACTGCGATGCCAAGTCCTGTGACTTTGTCTACCCGAGGATAGGAAAGCTTTCCCAGCCTCCCTTGTAGTGAGTTGTGGTCATGTGACATAGTGCTGGTCAATGAGATGTAAGCAGAGGTCTCCTGGAGGCCTCTGGGAACATGTTCCTGATTAAGGGACCAAGTATAGCCAACACCATCTCTTCCCCCTTTTTCCTGCCTTGCTCACAGCCTGGGAGGAAAAGATGAACGAAGTGATATCTACTCTCTCAGTGCTGACATTACTGACTGCAGAAGCCATGCCAGCAACTGCTTACCTGAGAGAAATATTGTCACAGGAGAAAAGTAAACCTCTGCTTGAGCGAGGCATTGTTAGTAGCTGGATTTTCTTCTATTTGCAATGGAAAGCATTCCTAACCGACACTGAAGCCATTCTTCCCTCCATTCCACAGTTAAAGAGAGACCCCTTATCCAGCACTATGGATCCCACTTCCGCCTTCTCAGAGGCTCTCCTCTATGGACTGCACACCCCCCTCAGTATCTTCAACCTTTCTCTCTCCACTAATTATTGCACATCATCAGTGTTCAACACACTCAAGTCTTGCCTGTATTAAATAAAAACTTTATTTATAAAATAAACTGTCTCTCAACCTCCCATCTTCCTCTAGATTCTTCTGCCTTATCTTTATCCCTCCTTTCACTAATATCCTTCTTAAAAGAGCCATCCACATCCACTATCTCCAAGTCCTTATTTCTTATTCATTCCTCAACTCGCTTCATCTGGAGTCAGCCCCAGCCACTTTACTGAAAGTGCTTTTGCCAAGGTCATCAGCAACATTCTTATTGCAAAATCCAATGGGAATTTGTTGGTTTTTATCTTCATTGACCTCTTTGTAGCATTTGACACCATGAGCATTCTATCCTTTTTAAAATACTTTCTCTCCTGGAATTTTAAAAAATATTCTGTCTTAGTTTTTCTTCCTCCCTCTGGCAGATCCTTCTAAGCCTCTTTTGAAGGATCCTTTTTGGCAAGTCCTTTGCATGTTGGTATGAAATGAGTATCTATATATTGCTGTCTCCTCAATCTGTATCTCTTCAGCAGCTCCCTACTAGAGACCCTGAAATGTCCCACAGGGTCATGAAGTGCATCTTCCCCCATGTTCTCTTTCTCCATGAGTGGTACCACCATCCACCCAGCGCTGCAAGCCAGATTCCAGAATGATCCTTGATGCCACCCTCTCCCTTGTTCCTCAAAACCAGTTAATCAGTAAGCCCTGTGAATTCAGCCTTGACCAGCCCATTCCTCTCAGTCCTGTTAATCTTCTCCCAGGTTAGCCTCTCCTGTCATCAGTTTCCTAAACCTCTCTTTCAGCTGACCCCATCTCTATGCTGTTGTTCAGGGGAACTTTTAATTTCTCCCAAACTGCCACCCTCTCTTTTACTTCTGAGCTTTCATGCATTTCCTCTGATCACAATTCTTTTCACAAGGCTAAGTACTAACCTTTCAATTCTCAGTTTAAGTTTCCACTGCTTTGGTACCTTAGGCTGGGCTGGGTGCTCCTGCTATGTGTTTGCATAACATCCTATACTCCCACTATCATGGCTTTTTTGTTTTCTTTTGCTCCGTGAGGACACATTTCATTTCTAATAACCCATTTCTCCAAATGGATTTCTCAGTTAGATTATAATGCTAAGATTTTAATTTTCTTGGCACTAAGACAACAATTCTCTATATGCCACTGGCATTCATTAATGGCTGTGGATTGAATCCCTGGAATATTAAGGATTCCCATTTAGTTTTAAAAGTCACTTAATCTACAATGAAAAAGGGACATAAATTCTGAGATAAATAGTCATTAAAATGACTTTGGTAATCATTAAAACAGTTATATTCCACTTATTAGGATTGATATATCTTACTTTTATAAGCAAGGAGTGATCCTGTATTATCCCTGAAGTGTATAAATTGGTTATTGCCTATTGCAATAGAAATTTCAAGAAAAATAATTAAATAAAATATGTATAAACCACTAACTACATCTATATGGATTGTCCACAAGGAAAAGGACGTAAAATGCATTCAGTCAGTCCAATGTTGGTGAGACTGGAACTCTCATATACTGCTGGCAGGACAGAAAGATGATACAATCACTTTGGAAAACTCCTTAACTGTTTCTTAAAAATTAAACATACACCTAACACATATCCCAGCCAGTAAAAATGCATGAGGAGAAATTGTGGAGTGACAGAAATGTACTATATAACTTGATTGTGACAGTAATTTTATGACCCTATACATTTTTCAAAAGTCATCAAATTGTATACTTATATTTAGTGACTTTATCTTATGTAAATTAATTAGATTCTATTGATTTTTTTTAAAAAAATTGCAAATATTTTGACGGGTAATTTGATAAACTAAGGTACTATTTTTAAGATACAATAATGTTATTTTGTTTATAAAAACTAAAAAATAATTTCCAATAATTTACAGTTACATACTAAAATACAGATAGAATGTTTTAATGACTAACATTTGCTTCAAAATCATTCACAGACCAGACGTGTGTGGAGGTATTTAAGAAATAAAACTTACCATACATTGAGAATTACTGAAACAGGGTGACCAATATGTGGGATACACTATACTATTATCTTTACTTTTTGTAGCCTTTTGAGATTGTTATTTTAGAAAGTAAAATAAAATAAATAAAAATGTAAAAAAAATTTTTTAATACATTCAAAAGCTTTTAATTAAATAAAATCTAATTAAGTCAATCTAATTTAATCATCAGAGAAACAGAGGTCAACAAGACTAAAGTAATTTAAAAATAAGACCCTTATGTAACAGCTTTACACATAGATTCAGAAATAACAATGTGACATTATTGAAACATCGGATTATTACCAGGATTTACTGCAATTAGTTTTTTTTCTACTTAATATGCATGTGCTTCAGATTACAAAACCAAGAAGTTCCTTTGTACGATGAACCAAAGGCTGACACATTGATCAGCTGAAACTTTTCACACATTTTCAACAATCTAATTGCCAACACAATATAACTTAATATACAAAATGCTATCTGCATCCCAGGTAAATTTTAGGGTGAGCTACCTATTCCTTGATTCCAAGGAGAAAATGGATTTCTTTTCAGGTTATACAAGCTATGTTCATAAAGTATATGACCAAAGGGCCATATTATCCTATTTATTGCTAAACAAAATATATTTCAGAACAATAATGTAACTTTACAAAGAAGATGCTGTCTATATAACAACACAGTAAACATCCAAGAAAAAAGATCAGGCCAAAAATTCAAGAAAATAAATGTCAGCTTTACCAATGATGTTTCAAGCCAAATATGATTTGGCTTAGGAATATGATTTGGGACAAAATGCCTGGCAAAAACTGTTAAATCATTGCATCCCTTCAAATTCCATATTCATCTGCTTTAGAATTTCAGATCTTTTCCTAAAACTATTATACTGTTTACAGTTAGGACTTCCATGACTCTATTTGCTTCTACCTCTATAATTAAATTGTAAGCTCCCTGAATGCAGGTGCTCAGTCGTAAACAGTGTTTGTGTCTCCCATTAAGCCCCACACAACATTGGGATTCACAAAAATAAAAGCCTGAAGACAAATGAATAAAGCACACATCACATACTGTGGCACACTAGATCTTAGAGTCTGCATTGGTCACAGATGGGGGTGGCTGACTGCTTCAAAACGATTCTCAGGTGGCCATGCCTGTGTGACACCCTTTCTCTGGTTAAAGAATTTGTCCTCTGGCCACAGATCGGGTACACAGACCAAGCTTGACTAATGAGAGTCCTTCTTCTGGACCTTAGAAATGGATTCTGGGAAAGAGGCATCCTTTTCCCCTATAATCTCAGAGTTTTTTGGACGTGAGCTTCAGAGCTGTCAGGGGCTGCCTCTCTAGTTTCACGGAGAAGCTTGTTTCTACAGCCAACACACAGAAAGCAGAGATGGGAGACAGTGAGTGTTTGGATGAGCCAGGCACCCCTAAAGTCAGCTTTACCCCTGCCCTTCCCACAGTTAGGTTCACGTAAGGATTGCATCACTAGAAGACAGAATTCTAACTAGCACAGACACAGATGTGTCTTACTGTAAGGACTCATGGAGTCCCAAATCCTTATGTTAGGTATTAGGAAAGGGATTAGAGAGGTTAAGTACCTCGCCTAAAGTCTGACAATGAATTTGTAAGAAAGCAGGAAACTCTGGAAGATTCTGCAGGTGGGCTCACCCTCACTCATTCTAACTCCAACATTTTTCAGTGCTCTTGCAGCTAGGGTGCAGGCACGTGGCCTAAGTTCTCGGCAAGCGGAGCCGTCCCGCTGGGACTTGAATGAGAAATATGAAGTGAGAGGCGATGGCTGCTCAGGGAGCTGGTGTCTTCTGGGAGCCTGGAGATGGAGGTGTGTGGTGCTTCCGAGACAACAAAGGTGGACCCCGCACACACCTCCTACCTGCCCTAGGCAGCAGTGGCTCCCTAGCACCACTCTGTGTGTGTCTGTGTTTTGGTTGAGTAGCACCCAAAATTGGTGCTCCCAAGATTCTAGGAGCCACCTAATAACTTTCAATAAATCTCTTTCTGCTTAAACTACCTAGAGTTCTGCTTGAGACCAAGAACCTTGACCTACATAGAATTTGGTACCTGGAAATGGGGTGCTGCACCTAAAATGTGGAACTGTATTCTGAAGGAGGTAGAGCTTTGAGCAGATAAGGCACAGACACTGGGAGCAGAAAGCTGGCAACTCTTAATACGTGGTGATGCAAAATTTCGTCAAACTATCCCCTGCTGTACCTCAGAAAGCAGACTAGATGCTGTGAATGTTCCATTAGGGAAAATTATAAGAAAAATTTGGCCTAAAATAAGGATATTGAATAGGAGTACCCAGAATTCCTAAACTCCTTCCCAAATTCAATATCACTTAGGAATTGTTTTTAGCTGCATCAGAAGCTCAAAAAACAGGGTCTTAATCAAATCGGGGATTTTATTTTTCTGAAACCTGAAGATTCATGGACACTATAAAGGGGAGTCAGTCTATGCACTTCATATCTTGAAAATGGCTATCCCAAATCATCAAGAAACAGTAAAATGATGAGCAGTTTGCTAAGAAGAGACAGAAGTAGGTCACATCTATAGCAAGAGTTCATTGAGATCACTTCGTATTTTGCTCATATATGTTGCTTTGCAGCCTAAAATATACTTTCACATATTCCTCCTCTCTCCCCTCTCCTCCTCCTCTTTCTACCTCTTCTTCCTCTTTCTCTCTCTCTCCCTCCCTCTCTCAATTCCCTTTACTTCCCCCCCTTCCCTTCTCCCTCTTTCTTTGAGAACCCTATAACCCCATAAGGTATCTGGGTAGGCATTATTCATTATTCATTATTGTTCTCAAAGAAGAGAAGGAACTGGGGCTTTAAAAAGTTTTATAACTATTTTAACATTAAAATTCAAGCAGCAGGGGCTTCCCTGGTGGCTCAGTGGTTGAGAGTCTGCCTGCCGATGCGGGGGACACGGGTTCGTGCCCTGGTCTGGGAGGATCCCACATGCCACGAAGCAGCTGGGCCCATGAGCCATGGCCGCTGAGCCTGCGCGTCCACAGCCTGTGCTCCGCAACGGGAGAGGCCACAACAGTAAGAGGCCCACGTACTGCAAAAAAAATAAAAATTAAAAATAAATTAAAAATAAAAATTAAAAAAAGTAATTAAAAAAAAAATCAAGTGGCAGAATCATTAATTAGAAGTGGAGCAGATCCAGCTTTGTGAGGCCTGAAGGTAATACAATTTGCAGAAACTTTGTTAAGAAAAATAATACAAAATTAAAAATATAAAATCAGATATGAAAGTGAATGAGAAAATAATCACAACAAATTATAAAATTTTATAAAGCTTATAAATACCACTAATGGCACAGAATATAGCAAAAAGGATAATTTTTTATTAGCTAACTCTCTAATATCTTCTCCAATATCTTTTCATACATGTCTATGTTGCATACTCTGATCATCTCTTCAAATTCAAATAATTTTTTACATATAAATTTCTATGTAGATAGTCAAAAAGTTTTTCATTTTTTAATTTAGCACAACAGATTGAAATGTATTCTTTACTATTAATAGGTTTGAAAAAAATATTCAGCTTCACAACTCTTTTATGTCCCGTAAGCTTAAGTTTGGGAAAGAAGTTTCTTTCATGACTGAGTCATAAGATTTCAGGGCATTTCAATTCTCTTGTGCAAGATAATCTTGAATGCTTTATGGTAACACTCAACCAGCTTGTAGTTGATGGTTTATTTTGTGGGATATTATGAGTTTTATGCTATTTTATTGATGTCAGTATTTGTTGTCAAATCGGCAAGAAAGTTAAATCTTTTTCTAGTGTGTTCATATGATTCATTACTCTTGATTAACTGGTTTCTATTTGAAATTTATCTCTCTCAATGAATTACTGCTTTTGATGTGGTCTGAAAATTTTTTACCACTTATTTCTTGATAGAAGAGTATCTATTGATCACATATGGAAAGATATTAAAAATAATTTCACTTTGGAGTATTATTATAATTAGAGATGTTTCACGGTCAATTATATTTCTGAGAGGGGAAACCCTCCAGTTTTGACTAGGTGACAATGAGAACTGAATTCTGCCTATGCACCTAGTGAATTTCACGTGCTTGATGAATTTTACGTACCTAATGACTGGAAGAATTTTCCACATATGGATTGGCTTATGATTACACAACTTTTAAACCTCTTTCTCCTCCACTACCCATATATTTCTGGTGCTGGGGGCTAAAGACTATTCATACAGCAACTAAACTTCTGGCTCCACTGTCAGTATCATGAAATGAGATGAGTTTGTGTGGTTGGGCAGGACTCTGCCTGTGGGAGCACAGCCTACACCAAGAAGGCTGACAAGAGCAGACACAGAGCAGCCTGAGGGGCAGAGGTTTGACAAAAGTGGAAAAGTGGATAGAGGTAATAAAAGCCTTACAGATAAAACACTTTACTCTTGGAAAATTTACAAAAACATTTGCCTAGTTGAGCACAACAGTAGGGCACTGGAAGGGGTCCTTGCAACCGAGGAACCCTGGAGTTTAAGCTTCATTAGCTTGATGGTGAACATGTCTCTGCTTTTTCTATAACGTGGTTCTTGTTTTCATTTAACTTAATTCTTTTGTGGCTTTATTGAAATATAACTGACATACAACATTGTGTAAGTTAAGGTGTACAATGTGATGACTTTATACATGTATATCTTGCAAAATGTTCACCATAAGGGTGAGTTAACAAATCCTTCACCTCACATAATTACCATTTTCTTGTTGTTGTTATTAAAGTTCTACTCTCATAGCAACTTTCAAGTGTACAATACAGCAGTGTCATCTCTAGTCACCGTGCTGTACATTAGATCCCCAGAACTTATTCAACTTAGAACTGAATCTTCCCACCCTTTGACTACCACCTCCCCATTTCCCTACCCCTAGGCACTGGCAACCACCATTTCTACTCTCTGTTTCCATGAGCTCAATGTTTTTGATTCCATGTGTAAGTGAGATCATACAGTATCTGTCTTTCTCTATCTGACTTATTTGACTCAGGCTAATGCCTTTAAAGTCCATCCGTGTTGTCACATGTGTATATATCATATTTTCTTTATCCATTCATCTATTGATGAACACTGAAGTTGCTTCCATGTCTTGGCTATTGTACATAATGTTGCAATGAATATGAAGGTGCATATATCTTTTTGAGTTAGTGTTTTCATTTCCTTTGGATAAATACCCTGAATTGGAACTGCTGAGTCATATGGCACTTCCATTTTAAATTTTTTAAGGAAACCACATACTGTTTCCTTAGGGGCTGCACCAATTTACATTGGTGTACAAGTGTTCCTTTTCTCTACATCCTCACAAGCACTTGTTAGCTCTTGTCTTTTTGATAATAGCCATTATAACAGGTAACAGGTAATGTCTCATTGTGTTACTGGTTTGCATTTCACTGATGATTAGTGATACTGAGCACCTTTTCATGTACTTGTTGAACATTTGTATGTTTTCTTTGGAAAAATGTCTATTCAAATCTTCTGCCCATTTTTAAATTGGATTGTTTGGTTTTCTGCTATTGAGTTGTACAAGTTCCTTATATATTTTGAAAATTAACTCCTTATCAGATGTGTGCAAATATTTCCCCCCATTCTGTAGGATGCCTTCTCATTTTGTTGATTGTTTCTTTTGCTGTGCAGAAGCTTTTTAGTTTAATGTAGTCCCACTTATTGATTTTTGCTTTGTTTTAATTTTAAAATGTAAGTCTTGCTTTGCCAAAATTCAATTTTCTGCTCCACTTTAATCATTGGAGAGGAAGAGGAAAGAAGTGTCAATAGAATAGAAGTTTTCCCTGTGACATTAATATTACTAGAAAATTTTCCTTCTCTTCTTGAGAGCCAAAGGAGGACACCTGCCCTCTCTCATTTTACCCACTTCATCTCTCTAAGCCTCAATATCTCCATATGTAAAATGTGGGAATTCAAGGCCTTTCAAAAGTTGTGTCTGAATGAATGAATGAGTTCCTTGGATTAGAAAACTGAAGCCTCTTGAGAGGCCTGGTCCTGTGATCATGGAAGGTCCATTTCAGGTTTCAGGGAAAAGCTAGAGTACTATGGGAACGGGTCCTGTGTGCCTGGGGGTGGCATGGCACATGGCATCATGAGACCTCGTTACAGGCACCAGGAAAGAAGAGACCATCCTGGAGAAGTGGATCCAAATGTGGGGGCTGGTAGCATGGGCACAGAAAACCCAAAGCAAACTTTACCATGTCGCTTTATCTGGGACTATCACCTAAATCTATCATTTGGCATATACATAATGGGAAAATACAGATAGCCGCACAATGTCAGGAGGTTTCTAAAATTTTGATAAACTTGATATAAGTATTACAAGAAGAAATATATATTCAATGAATGTTTAAAGGTATTAAAATGCTCAAAGGCAAAAGGAGTATGAGTACAACACAATCCATGTAGCTTAGCACACATTGCCAAGTTCAGAAGGGCTAACTAATGAATATTATAATTGAGCTGGTGATAAGAAAACAAGGGATTCTTAGAGCTGTAACTGTAAAAATATGTATATTTACCCTTTCCAGTCCCTGCTGGTGCAATTTCTCTTGAAAAAATTTCCACTGCCGCCTTCTGTTTGTGATATACTGAAAGCCAAAGGACTACTTCTCAAGGACCCTATTAACAAAGAGTAGAAATTAACAAATGCATAGCTCAAAATAAGGCACAAATCTCTGTCTGCATAGCATGAAAGATTTTTTTCTGGACCATATAAATATCTCTAGTTTGCATGATTACTATAAGGAGTTTACTATTATGTTTTCCTGATTATGCCATGCATATCCACAAAAATAAACATCCTATTAAAAATAGGGACTTCCCTGGTGGTCCAGTGCTTAAGACTTAGCCTTCCAGTGCAGGGGGTGCAGGTTCGATCTCTGGTCAGGGATCTAAGATTGCACATGCCTTGCGACCAAAACATAAAACAGAAGCAATATTATAACAAATTCAATAAAGACTTCAAAAATGGTCCACATCAAAAAAAATCTTTAAAAAAAATAGGTAACTCTGAGTCTCCATAAATTAATAACAATTAAATTTATCTTAAGAATACAACTTGAGGACTTCCCTGGTGGCACAGTGGTTAAGAATCTTCCTGCCAATACAGGGGCACTGGTTCGAGCCCTGGTCCAGGAAGATCCCACATGCCGCGGAGCGACTAAGCCCATGCGCCACAACTACTGAGCCTGCGCTCTAGAGCCCGCGAGCCACAACTACTGAGCCCAAGCAACATAACTACTGAAGCCCATGTGCCTAGAGCCCCTGCTCTGCAACAAGAGAAGCCACCGCAATAAGAAGTCCGCAATGAAAAGTAGCCCCCACTCGCAGCAACTAGAGAAAGCCTGCACGCACCAAAGAAGACCCAATGCAGCCAAAAAAAAAAAAAAAACACAAAGAATACAACTTGACACATGGTAATAAGAGCTTGGAAAAATTGCTAAAATTGCATTTGTAAAATTCCTTTTTTTTTCATTTTTCCTCTATTATTTCATTGATACTGATTACTTTCTTCATACAGGTGATTTTAAATTATATGTGTGTAACTGCTATAGCTCAGTTTCTCCTAAGAATATTTACAACATAGATGATCTATAGTCTCTGGATAGTTTACTACAGAATGAATCAATTATCCTACTTTGAAACAGAATTATAGTTTATAAGTATGTAAATAAAAGTGCCTTATTTGAAAATTTTAAGAATTCAGCAATCACCTTCTTTGAAAAGTGTGGTCATTTGGAAGGTCACTAAAAGGGAGTGGAAGTCTGAGACTAGTTCTGCCTCTTCTTCCAAAGACCTGCTTGTCTTTAATCAAGTCAGTTTACTTTTCCATAACATAATTTTCCTTTTTAGTAAAATGCAGATCATATCAGCTTCCTAACTACCGCATAGAGCTATTATGATGAAAATAAGTGGCATCAGATGTGAAACATTGCTTCAAGTACAAATATGAGATATAATTATTTTAATAAGACCAGTAATTAAACTTCTACTTTTCCCATTACGTTTACTGTCAATCTCTCTGTCTAAAACCAACTCAATGACTCTATTTGACAATTTAATTATGTGACTAAATGTAGGTTCATGAGCACATCAAGAAAAATAGACATAGGCACTGTTTTCCAGCATCTTTTAATAAAGAGCAACTTCCAAACAACAGATTAAAAGTTGGCTTTCACAATAACCTTTCATTTTCAGTTCTACATTCAATAGTTCTTATTCAGTGAATTAAATATGGTAATTAAGCCACCTGGAAACTAACAGAGCACACATTTCCATGAATAGTGAAATATCTACACTTTGACACCTGGTTCCTGTTTCTGGGTTTTATCAAGCTTCTAAAATTTCCTATATAACTCTAAATGGGCCCTAGTTTATATCCTGACCTTACCACACACTAGTCATACAAAATAAAACACAGGAGTTTTTTGGCATTTGTGGGGTTTTATAAAATGAAATGAATAACAGACTGCAAAAATTATGAAACCAAGAATTCCTTCTCTAAAAAGTGTTATTGAAATAAAATATTTAGTCAATATCTTGTTGGGCTTACTATTTCATATGGAAGAGAAAATTTCTAAATAGAAAAGAATCTCAAAGTTTTGAACAGATATTTGAGTTATTTAATATATCTAGGACTATGAATAACAATATTATTTTTCTCTTCTAAAATTTAATAAATTATCTTTTTATGTTATTCAAGCCTTAATAATTCAGTCACAAAGGTCTTAGATCTTTTTAATTCACTCCGCATTAAAATAAAACTTTTGCTCTTGAAGGTTAAAAGTGCAGATGCTAGAACTAGACTGTAGGGGGTGCAAATCTGGTTCTGTCCCTCAGTAGCTGTTTGATCACAGACAAATTATTCAACCCCTGTGTGCCTGAATTTCCTCATTTATAAAATGGACATTTTTTTTTTTTTTTTTTTTTTCCTTGCGTTATGCGGGCCTCTCACTGTTGTGGCCTCTCCCATTTGCGGAGCACAGGCTCCGGACGCGCAGGCTCAGTGGCCATGGCTCACGGGCCCAGCCGCTCCGCGGCATGTGGGATCTTCCCGAAACGGGGCACGAACCCGCGTCTCCTGCATCGGCAGGCGGACTCTCAAGCACTGCGCCACCAGGGAAGCCCCTAAAATGGACATATTAATACTAACAGATCTACCTGAAAAGGTTGTGAGAGCTAAAGGACAAAACAAGTGAAGCACTCAGAATACTGCCTGACACTTAGCAACCCCTCAGTTAGTGTTAATTGTTACTGTTACTATTGTCACTGTTGTTTCCCATACATTTTCCCATCTTTGATTAACACAAGTGAAAGCAATCACTATAAACCAGAATATCTACAAATACTCTGGGGTAAATAAGATGGTCAAACTATAGTGAATATGACTACTGGGGTTAAAAAGTCCTAAAAAGGGTTAACGATGTGAACAGAAAGTTTATATAAGACAACATCTGTAATAATGCTGCTAGGAATAAACATATGGATACAGAAAAAACTACCTAGACAAGGTCAAATTAATTAACCATAATTTAATGACATTGATCATATTTCATTTTATTTAATTTAGCTATTCATATTTTTTAAAATAACCTCAACATATCTTGGATTAAATTAGATTAATGAAATTGATTTCTAATGGGTGATTACAATAGATTTTGACATACTTTATATATTGAATTTTTTAAATATAAACAAATACTTAATTCTAAATCACTGATCCGTTTTCTAGTCAAGAGTAGAAAATTTCCAGCAAGAATGGAAAAAATACTTCTGTTTTTACTGCTAAAGAACAAACAACATATATTAAGAACAAGTTAGAAGTTAAAAATTTTTAATTCATAACTCTAAAAACTTTTGAAGAAAACCATATATGTCACACCCAAGAGCCTAAACATAACTCAGATATTAAAGGTGGAACAAGAAAGGAAGGGAATGGAATTGGGGTAAGTTTTGCCATAGGCAAATAGAATATTCAAATTGAATAATATGCTTGTTATAAAACGACAGATTTTAAAAAAAAATACACTCTGTAAAATAGAAGTAACCCAAAATTCATTACCCATTAAACCTTAGTTAGGCTGGTCTTTACAGTAAATACTTTCATACATAACTGATTAAGAATACAGTAAGTCCCCTACATACAAATGAGTTCCATTCCCATTCTGAGAGCATGTCTGTATGTCCAATTTGTTTTTAAGTCCAACAAAGTTAGTCTAGGTACCCAACTAACACCATTGGCTATATAGTACTGTACTGTAATAGGTTTATAATACTTTTCACACAAATAATACATAGAAAACAAACATAAAAAATAAAAACATTTTTAATTTTACAGTACAGTACCTTGAAAAGTACAGTAGTACCAGCTACCTCACCGCTGTTTTTACACTTGCTTCCAGACATCCTAGGCGTGAAATAAAGATACTGTACTACTGTACACTATACAGTACTGTACAGTAAAGTAAACAAAAGCACAACTACTATAGAGGATGCACACACATGACAATGTATGCCAGACACGTGAACTAACTTCTGTGATTGGACATGTGAACGCACATTAGCATCTTCCAAAGTTAGCAACTTGGAGGTTCATATCTAGGGGACTTATTGTATTTCAACCCACTAATTTGCACTGGAATGAGAAACCTGTTCTACTTACTCCATTTAAATTTGCTTTAGCTTGTGTTCCGTATGTTTCCTCAAATCCTAAAATCTGAACACGAACCTCACTGTAATCTTCCAAGCCAGTTTCTTCAAACACAAGTCGAGTTCTCCAGCAAAGTAAATGTGATTAAAAGATATTCATGAATTTATCGTAGATCAATTCCAACAATCCCTTAATTTTGGTTATTCATCCATTTTGGATGTCAATAACAATTACAGTGAAAGCAGGGCAATCTAGGGCATTTAAGGCCATCAGGCACTCTTGAATGTAGTTTTAGCTTCAAACCACAGCATTTGATGTTATAGTCTCAATGTCCTTATTTTCTAAACAGACTAAAATTGAAGACTTCTTCTTTGACCCAATAATTATATGTACAAGTACTTTTTGTATTTCTAAGGGATTAGAGTTTTTGCTTAAAGTTTAATTATTAATTTGTTGTATTACATATGGTCAAAGAATGTGGTCTGTAAAATTTCTACTTTCTGATACAGATTATAATAATCGAGGATTCTTGGAAATAAGGTGCATACTTGTGGGAGAAAATATTCTATCTGTAGCTATTAATTCAACACTGTTATATTATGTTCTAATACTCTATGTTCTTTTTAATCAATTTGATAAATATTAAGATCTGTTAAAATCTTCCACAGCAATTGTACTTCTCTACATTTCTCTTTAGGAATCTAATAGCTCTGACTTAAATATATTAATGCTGTTATTTATGTACATGACAGTACATGACTACATTATCATTATTGTGTAGATACATTTTTATGCCATTTGAATCCTACTTTACTTTTAATATCATCTCCCCCTACTGTTTTCCTTCTCATTCTCCTCCTCTTCCCTTTCTACCTCCTTGCCCTTCTTCTACCTGTTCCTTGCCTATTGTGATATTTTTTCTTGCTTTTTTTTTTTTTTTTCCTTGCGTTATGCGGGCCTCTCACTGTTGTGGCCTCTCCCATTTGCGGAGCACAGGCTCCGGACGCGCAGGCTCAGTGGCCATGGCTCACGGGCCCAGCCGCTCCGCGGCATGTGGGATCTTCCCGAAACGGGGCACGAACCCGCGTCTCCTGCATCGGCAGGCGGACTCTCAAGCACTGCGCCACCAGGGAAGCCCCCTATTGTGATATTTTTAACCCTTGCATTGTTACTGCATCATAACACTTAGTTGGACTTTGATATTAACCTAAGAGACTTCATCTTCTAATTGGGTTGTTTGTAGCATTTATGTTTATTTGCACAACTATGACTTTGAAATAACTTGAGATCTTGTTTTATGCTTTCTGTTTTAATGTTTGCTTTGTTTTCTGACATTTAGAATAGCATTCAACAGCATTTACTGAATACTGTGTGTCAGATATGTTTTCATTGCTTTCATTTTAAGTGCCTAAGAAGGTACTCATCTTTCAGGTTTCTCTGTTCAAACATCACTTAATAAAGCCTTCCTTAATGCTAAATTTAAATTATGTTCCCTGGGAATTCCCTGGTGGTTCAGTGGTTAGGACTCAGCACTTTCACTGTTGTGGGCCAGGTTCAATCCCTGGTCGGGGAACTAAAGATCCCACAAGCCACAAGGCGCGGGCCCCCCCCCCAAAAATATGTTCCCTTATTATTCTTTTTCATAACACTCTTTAATATTTCTTCAAAGCATTTTTCAATTCTTTATTTGAGGGTTATTAGTTTAACATCTACCCACATACGAAGCTCCAACAGGATAGCCACCTTGTCTGTCCTGCTCACAAATATACACCCAGAACCCAGAGTGATTGCCATCTAGTAAGGAACTCAAATGTTAGTTGAAAGAGAGGATTAATTAATTAATTAATAATCTAGGTCATCTTAAAAATTCAAACTGTAGTTGTCTTTAATTTAAAATCACTTTGAGGGAATTCCCTGGAGGTTCAGTGGTTAGGACTCGGCCCTTTCACTGACAGGCCCAGGTTCGATCCCTGGTTGGGGAACTAAGATCCTGCAAGATGAGCAGCCAAATAAATAAATAAATAAACAACACTGAATCTATATTGAGTGATGGGATTATGCACTATTTTCATTCATTTTCCTGTTCATATTTTTTTGTACTTTTAAATGTTTTATGATCATTATTGTTGATAAAGAATAAAATGATTTGATAAGTCCTTCCCTATGAAAGAAGAAATTAGCACTAATTTGTCTATTCCTATCTCTCACCAGTACCTTTTTTTTTTTTTTTTTTCGGTACGCGGGCCTCTCACTGTTGTGGCATCTCCCATTGTGGAGCACAGGCTCCAGACACACAGGCTCAGTGGCCATGGCTCACGGGCCTAGCTGCTCCACGGCATGTGGGATCTTCCCAGACCTGGGCACGAACCCATGTCTCTTGTATCGGCAGGCGGACTCTCAACCACTGCGCCACCAGGGAAGTCCTGCCACCCTTTTTTGTTTATGCTAGTTTGAATTTAGATTTTTTCTCTTGCAATCAAAAAAGTCCTAACTAGAACACTTGTAAGTTATTAATGAAAAATTAATTTTAAAAACTTTGGTTAACAATTTGCTTTTTTAAAACTGACACCTTATTTTTAGAAACAGCATCACTTTATAGCCTTCACAGTCCTTGTTAAAGCAATAGGATAAAAGAAAAAAAGCATGTATGCCTAAATTTTATGTTTTCTGCCATGGACATATCATGTCAAAAAAGTAACATTATACTTACAGATATATGTTGTTTGTATTAATACTTCAGAACCTACCCTGCAATCCTTCTCTATGATGCTCTATAATCGTAGTACTACCACACACATCTGTATTTTCAGATAAATAATGATTACCCTAAATTGAAGAAATTCCCTTCACTTATGTAATCATAAGTTTTGGAATCTATATACACCAATTAATCTTAACCAACACCAAGAAACCAAAGATGGCCTGTGGGCTTATTCTCCCACCATGTTTTTTGCCCACTTTCTACAAGAAATTAATACTTTATCCTTAATTAAATTCCCTATGTATTGTATAGAGGCAAATTTATGCACTTCCTCCCTAACTGGGTAACAAAATAACACAGCGAAAAGACCTTATAAGAGAAAGAAGAAGAGACCCCTTTGCTCCTTGAAACTGCATTGCTCCACCTTCAATACCTAAACAGTGGAGAGAGAAACAGCATCATTTATTTTAATACAAAACCTGTTCACATTTAATGAGGAAGTGTTTGTAAAAATGAACTCAAAAATTAAAGAATGGAGAATATTATAAATTCCTTTAAAATGAGTAACAGAACTTATTTTAACTTGCTCTCTGTTTAAATTGCATCACTGACAAGACCACAACAGGCCTTTTAAGCTTTTGAACACATCCTCGTGAAACGCGAAGTTCTTTATCTGCCTCGCCAGTAATACTGTCATTACTAAGTGAAGTGTCAGGAAAGTTGGGCTAATTACAGCTTGACACAGTTCATATTCTGATCTTATAAATGCAGTTGTGTGTTGTTTTATACATGTCTATGTCCATTAAGTATAATCTCCCTCTGAACTAAATGACATCTAAAACATTCCTCAGAATGAATAAATTATGGTCTGAGAATAAAGAATTGATTCTGAGCAAGGAGATGCATATCAATGGATAAATGATATACATGCCTGCATTATTTGGTAAATGTAATATATGTATATGTAGTATTTTGCAAACAACAGAAAACTCAAGAGAAGCAAAAATTTTAAGTTACTATTTTCATATCACTGGGAGCATTCTGAGAGTTTTTCAATCTAATTTATTTATTAACATTGTGCAATAAATACAAAGAAATAAACTCTTTAAATTCTCAAAACAAAGATTATAAAAGTATTATAGCTTTATCACACTTTTATCTTTAACATCTATTTGATCAAAGAAAACATTTTGTTTCTAGGAGCACAAAATTGTAAACAATTCATCCTTCAAAGGAGGAAGGATTTGAAAGTCTAGGAGACCTGGATTTAATTCCCAATTTATCTGTCTCTTCTCAGGCAAGTTACTCAACCTCTCTGTTTCCCTTCCCTCTTGTAAAATGAGAGGATAACTGCTTCGGAAGAGAGTTGTAAAGATTAAATACCTATAAGGAGGGCTTCCCAGGTGGCGCAGTGGTTGAGAGTCCGCCTGCCGATGCAGGGGACACGGGTTTGTGCCCCGGTCCGGGAAGATCCCACGTGCCGCGGAGCGGCTGGGCCCGTGAGCCATGGCCGCTGAGCCTGCGCGTCCGGAGCCTGTGCTCCACAACGGGAGAGGCCACAACAGTGAGAGGCCTGCATACAGCAAAAAAAAAAAAAATACTTATAAGGAGCCTATCTCTCAACACAGCAGTAATAACACAATATTTGGTGCTCAGTTAATTTTCCCCTCCCTTTCCCAAGTAACCCTTCAGAACCTATGGGCATTTTGAACCAAATTCCTAGCTGCAAACTATTCAAAGGTAAAACATTAAAGCCGATTCATATTCTAAAATCTGAAATGGATCTTTAAAAGCCCCTAGTATCTAATTTGAAACAACCATATTTCAACAAGTCCAATAAAGTTTTCTTAGAATTTGTTACACTTTATGACCCAATTAGCTTCGTCTTTAAATGCATATACAAGTACTGGTTTAAAATCAAGATGCTGGTCAAACAAAAATATAACAACCTCTGAATTCAGGCATATAATGGAACTAAACAGCCTGCAGTACCATGAAGTCAGCAAAGTAAACACTAGAAAGAGATAGTAGGCCTTGTTGACTCTATTAAACATGTCAAAGTACTGCATCTAAAAATATTTGAAAAATCTGCCTATGTTCCATCTGTTGTATTTCTCAGAGGATAACTGAAAGTTCATGTAAAAGTTCATTATAAGTTTAAATATGTCATATCAGGTCATTTACAGGGTAAAAGTTCACTGGGAGTTTATTAAAGACTGAAGTGGAAAAAGAATAAATATACTAATTGCAGCTATGGTATATTGCATTATGACCACTGCATTTTTATGCTTCATAAATAAAAATTATAAATTTTAAAAGATAATGTGCAATGAATAATGGCAACAACAATGATTACAAGGAAGGGTCCTAAGATAGCACCCTTGGGACTCTTCTTAGAGAAGAAGCTGTAGATGAATTTTGGTTGCTCTGATATTAAAGTACAACAGTTGACATATTTTACACTGTACTGAATAATTTGCTTACACTATTTAAATACAGTAATATAGAGATATAGAAAAAAGAGTGAAACATCAGAAATAATAAATGAATATCTGCTGAATAGAGATGATTTTTAATTTACAATTGCTAAGAATGTTATCTGAGAACACCATAGGAAGCCAAGAAAAATATGTATGATTTGGAAGAAAATTACTAAATCATTGAAAAAAATCTAAATCGAACAAATATTAGTCAATATTATTAGAATTGCTGAAGAAAAAATTAAGATTTTCTTTTGAGTGAAACCTTCACATTTTCTGAGAATGTTTAGAAAATAATTTTCAAGGAAAATAACAGTGAATCTGTATACAAAATTTAGGACAACTTCTGGGTTCACAGAATAAAAACATTTTCTTTCTATAAAGTACTGGTACACATTAGAGTTCAGTACAAGGTTCTAAATGGATCGAGTAAGGGTGCAGCCCATTGGTTCCCAATTTCTCCTGTCAAATGTGTGGCCTCAGCTTCACAATAGAACTTTAAATCTATAACTTGCTTCTTAAGTTGAAAAGCACATTTGGTTCTCTCTATATGTCTATATTTTCTTCATGATGTATTGTCAATTGGTTTTAATGGATCATAGCATTTATTTATTCATTCACTCAATAAGTGTTTGGTATTTGGTATTTATTATTTACAAGATGCTGTACTAAGGATTATAAAAGACACAAAAATTAACCAGACAAAAGCTTTGTTTTCAAGAAGGCTACAGTAGAAGAAATATGAAATTTAAAAAATATATCAATAAGTAAATAACACAAAGTTGAAGTCATTCAGTGCCATGTGAGGGATGTAGGTAAATGATTTGGAAGTGGGTAGAAGACACTATTTCTAGTCAGCAAACTAATCTTGGAACTAATTGCTAGTTGAATATGTAATTAAGATGTTAATTTTTTGGTCAAATTGTTAAACATGAATTAAGAGCAAACTTAAAAAAAATCTCTTAACCACCTCATCTCAACTACTTTCTAATATATGCCATTGATCACATTCCAGAATTGTCAAGTTATCTCCACATTTTGCTTAGAAAAATGGTATTGGATTTGGAAACGATTACTCTTTTATTTGTTAAAAACCTCTAGAAAGAGAAATAGAATGTAACATTTAAAAACAAAAACCTATTAGTAGTCACTGACCTGGAATTTCAGTAGTAGAGACTTGAGAAAAATCACAAGTTACATCAGGTAAGAGGAAACGCTGCAGGTTGCCGATTTCATACACTAGCTGTTCAGCCACTGAACCGAAGGAGACTAACCCCCCCATGCCAGGGGGCTTGGACAGGATGAACTGTCCATCAGGAAAACATTCCAGTACACGAAATCCTATATTGTGCCTAGGTAAAAAACAGGGGAACTATGGTTTATAGAAGTCAGGAGGAAAACATAAGGAAAAGAGACTACATTATACCAAACAATACTCTGATGAATATAATTATCCAAAACTCACTGTGCATTTTGCATATTCTATTTTTATATTGAATTTTATACCTTTCAAAATCACACAATGATTTATTAATGTGTGATAAGTACTGAATACAGATGATATCTGGGGTCCAAAGAGAGAGAAATCATATTGAGAAGAATGCAAGAAGATTTAGAGTAGAAATTCAGATACTGTTTTTCAAAAGGTTTGGAAGTGGTGTCTAGGTCATCTTGATGTGAGAGTGATGAGAACTCCAGCTGATGATATTCAAGGATAAGAAGTCAGGGACAGTGAGACTACAGAAGCTGTGATGGCTAAAGAGGGCTACACGTCATGAGATTCCTGTCTAGTTGGATTTCTCTGGTCCCTAATGAGCCTCAGCCTGGCTTACTCCACTGGTGGCCAGCTGGATTTCCCCTCCCTCCACTTACTGCTTGTCAGAAACCCAAGCAGGTGGGACTTGGGCCTCAGTTTTCAAATAGCCTTTAATTTATAAAGTCAATCTTTTGTTCACTAAGAAATATAAGGCAATTAAAAGATGATAAATAAAAAGGAGAAATCCAGGGTAATTTAGAGATACAGCCTGTAACCTTAGTTTGGTCCTAAAATGGTCATTTAGCAATGTTCAATATTGAACATGATCATTTTGAATAATAAGAAAAAGACTCCTCTTTGATTCTGGGAGAAAAGAACATTTCATTGTGGTAGACCATAATATAACTTTAAAAGTCAAAGTGACAAGGTCATAGATAAAAAAATAATGAAAGGGCTTCCCTGGTGGCGCAGTGGTTGAGAGTCCGCCTGCCGATGCAGGGGACACGGGTTCGTGCCCTGGTCTGGGAAGATCCCACATGCTGCGGAGTAGCTAGGCCCGTGAGCCATGGCCGCTGAGCCTGCACGTCCGGAGCCTGTGCTCTGCAATGGGAGAGGCCACAACAGTGAGAGGCCTGTGTACTGCAAAAAAAAATAATAATAATAATAATGAAAGCTGATGCATTTTATTTCAATATTTCTAAAATGTTTTGAAAGACAATAAAACAACATCTTTTTTTAAAAAAGATCTTTCAGTAGCAAAACAAACCACCTTCTTAGATGGAAAGACACTAAGAAAAATGTCATTTCTACCAAATTTATACACTCAAAAGAAATCCAACTTGAATTACCTTCTTTAGATAAAAGACTATTAAGTTTCATGTGGAAGAATAAACTTAACACGTGCCAGAGAACAGCAAAACACTTAAGAGATGAGGTTGTGAAGAAGGGCTTTGCGCATCAGATATTAGAACATTTTATCATGCACCAATACGTGAGTGTTTGTATATGCATTTATATCCACATATGATTATCTGAGGATTAATAAAAAGTATGAAAGAATGTATGTTAGGTCAGCAACGTGATTACATGGGCAGAAGTGGTACAAAGAACAAGAGAAAAGATTAATGGGAAAATGGAGCCAAACAAAACATTTAAAAAATCTACATTAGGGGGCTTCCCTGGTGGCGCAGTGGTTGAGAGTCTGCCTGCCGACGCATGGGACATGGGTTCATGCCCCGGTCTGGGAAGATCCCACATGCTGTGGAGTGGCTAGGCCCATGAGCCATGGCCGTTGAGCCTACATGTCCGGAGCCTGTGCTCCACAACGGGAGAGGCCACAACAGTGAGAGGCCTGCGTACCACCAAAAAAAAAAAAAAAAAAAAAAACTGCATTAGGATAAAACATAAGAAAAACATTCTTCGACATAAACCATAGCAAGATCTTTATTGACCCACATCCTAGAGTAATGGAAATAAAACAAAACTAAACAAATGGAACCTAATGAAACTTCAAAGCTTTTGCACAGCAAAGGAAACCATAAACAAGACGAAAAGACAGCCCTGAGAATGGGAGAAAATATTTGCAAATGAATCAACGGACAAAGGATTAATCTCCAAAATATATAAACAGATCATGCAGTTTATTATTAAAGAAACAAACAGCCCAATCCAAAAATGGGTAGAAGACCTAAATAGACATTTCTCCAAAGAAGATATACAGATGGCCAAGAAGCACATGAAAACCTGCTCAACATCACTAATTATTAGAAAAATGCAAATCAAAACTACAATTAGGTATCAACTCACACCAGTTAGAATGGGCATCATCAGAAAATCTACAAACAACAAGTACTGGGGAGGCCGTGGAGAAAAGGGAACACTCTTGCACTGTTGGTGGGAATGTAAATTGATACAGCCACTATGGAGAACAGTATGGAGGTTCCTTAAAAAACTAAAAATAGAATTACCATATGATCCAGCAATCCCACTACTGGGCATATACCCAGAGAAAACCATAATTCAAAAAGACGCATGCATCCCAATGTTCATTCCAGCACTATTTACAATAGCCAGGTCATGGAAGCAACCTAAATGCACATCGATAGGAGAATGGATAAAGAAGTTGTGGTACATATATACGATGGAATATTTCTCAGCCATAAAAAGAATGAAATTGGGTCATTTGTTGAGATGTGGATGGATCTAGAGACTGTCACACAGAGTGAAGTAAGTCAGAAAGAGAAAAACAAATATCGTATATTAACGCATGTATGTGGAACCTAGAAAAATGGTACAGAAGAACTGGTTTGCAGGGCAGAAGTTGAGACACAGATGTAGAGAACAAATATACGCACACCAAGGGGTGAAAGCCACGGGGGTGGAGGGGATGGTGGTGTGATGAATTGGGCGATTGGGATTGACATGTGTACACTGATGTGTATAAAATTGATGACTAATAAGAACCTGCTGTATAAAAAAATTAATTAAATTAAATTTTAAAAAACCTAATACTAAACTTTCTTTGGGTTATTTGTATGGAAATATGTTAATATAAATGTTTCAGACATTACATGAAATTCCTAAAAATCTTATATGTTCTGGTATAATGTTATAAGTCATAATTTTAGTTATTATTTTAAAATGTATATCTCAGAAATAACTAAATTTCCTTGTCAATTGCATTATTATGAACTTTCATCAAATCTTTAACCGTGGTCATTTTTAAGTCTTTTGTCATTTACAGACAGTTCTGGGTGTACACTGATGCTTTTGCAAAAATGTCCCTATAAAAGGGTTTCATCTTCAAGGAATTCATGGAAAAGACTCTGACAAGTACAGGTTTCTGGTAACTGACTATACTGCTGAACTGAATGAATAAGCATTTTCAGAACTTTAATGGAAAACTGATGAATTCATAAAAGTGCTAACAAAAGATCAAGATAAAAAAAATTAATTACATGGGACTGAGTGAACTGAAAAAAAGTAAGTTATCAGTTTGTTTCAGAATATGAATGAGCATAATAAAGGACAAAACTTGAAAATGAAGTTTATTTTCTTGTTTATAATATCTGAGTTTAAAAAGCTATGAAATATATTAAAATCTTAGCAAAGTTTAACCAAAAAAATTATTTTTTTGTTGTTTTGTTTAAAAACAAACACAAAACCATATTGTTAAGAATCAATTTCCCCTTTGTCCTTCATGATTATAAAAGGTCAAATAATTTTTTCTGTAAATAGTAATTAACTTTGAATAATTTTATTAGAATTTGTATTTATAAAACTTAAAAAAAAAGCTGCATTAAAGCAAGCAGGTAGGATAAGACCACATTTACTCATTTATGATAAATACTGTGTGTGTATCTATCCATTTAGATCTATCTATCTATCTAGAGAGATGTAACATTTTTAACTGTTAGAGAAGGAAAGAAAGACAATTCCAAGGAAGAAGGAAAGGTAAGAAAATGGCTGGGAAATGGCTGGCCACGGGCAGGGGCAGACCACGAGCTGAGCTTTCTTCCTCAACCACTTGACTTCTTACTCTTTGGCACTCTCTAATCACAGCTTCCCATCTTAGAAAGTATCTTCTTTCCTCCCACTATCTCTGAATTTCCTGATAAGAATTTAAACTGTACTCTCCCCAGGACTCATCTTTGCCTTCCTCCTTGCCCTCCCTGGCTTCCCAGATTCTCCGTACCCTCCAAGCCACCCATCCCTCCCATGGCTTCAACACAGGGCTCTCACTGAATGTCATGTAAATCTCTATGTCTTTTCCTCACATTCCCCCAAGCTACTCTCAATTGCTTATATGTCCCACAGTTATCAAAAACTAAATGCAATACTGCTTCCACCTCTATTACTACCATTACCATCACTGCTACTACTGCTTCACTAATGTTAGTACCGATATTATTACTGTTTCCACTGGGTATCATTTATTAGTGTTTACTATGTGGCAGGAGCTGGACTCATTCTTGCTAACAGCAACCCATTAATTGTAATCTATTTTTTATCTTTATTTTTGGCTGCAGTGCACACCATGAAGGATCTTATTCTGAGCAGGGATCAAACCCCATGCTCCCTGCACAGAGTCTTAACCACTGGACTGCCAGGGAAGTCCCATATAATGTTTACAACGCTATGAGTAGGTATTATTATCTTTATTTTATATTTGAGGAATTCAACAAGACTCAGGACTACATCATCATAATTGAGACATGCAACACACGTTCAGATAAAATAAAAGCATGCTTCTATTCTTGTGTTAATGTAATTTACCTTTTACTAGACTACAATATTTGATGAATACTGAACTGCAAAACAATTTTATGGGACTCTTATTATATATATTATAATATTTTAGTGCTGTTCTAAGTGCTTTACATTTATTACTTTACTCATACCCCCTTTCATAATAACCTAATAAAAGTAGACATCACGATTGTCTTTATTCTGCAGGTGGGTGAATTGAGGCACATAAAGGCTGAGTAACTGGTTCTATCTCACAGAGCTAGTAGGTGGCAGAACCAGGATTCCAGGCAATAAGTCTTTAGAGTTTATGCTCTTTAATTGGTATTCTGTGCTAGGTAATGCAATTCTGATAAAACCATAGGAATGCAAAGATCCATGCTCTCAAAGAGTTTACAATCTGTTGAATAGATAAAACCAAGATGATAAAATCTAGGAGGCCAGATTTCTAGCACTTCAATTCCTGTTTCACAGTTGGAAAGCTGTTGCACTGGCAACAAGAGGCATGGAGACCAATTAAAAGACTATAATAATAGTCTTTGGAATCTAGATAAGAAAACTGGCAAATCTGGATGAAATATGAAAGGAAGAAAATGAATGCTATTATGGGTTGAAAGTTGACCTTACTGGTGATTGGTGAGATAAGGGAGACCATGGAAGAGAACAAAGCTCACCAGAGTCCAGGCCAGTGGGAGAATGACCGTATCACTGTCAGAAATGCACACGTCTTAAAAAGAGGATGATAAGTTTGAGGTAAGAGTAAAATTGTAAACAAAACAAAACCTATCCAGATATTTCTAGTGGAGTTGTGATGCAGGGCAACAGATGTAAACCTGGACATCATTTGCTGTCAAGTAAGGGTCAGAGCTGTGAAAGCAGATGATCATTCTGAAGGAGAGAATACAGAGTGTAAGAGCAAAGGGCTGAGGACCATTTCCCATCAGTGTTAAAACCCTCACATTTCTATTGTTTCCTACCAGGCTGGCATCAGATGACAGTCAAGGAGGAGGAGAAAGAAGAATTAGAAAGAAGAGTGTGCAGCACCGGCCTGGCTCTAGACAAGGCTCAGAGGAAGAGTGGAGACAAGAGTGAACAGAGCCACTGTCTAGATGGAGTGGGGTCTGGACTGTTGTCTAGAGACTCCTATTTGACACTGGAGGTAAAGACCTATGCGCTGTAAGCCTCACATTGGTGAGCTGGCTCATGTTGTAGGGGCTTCTTAGAGTTGGGACCAAGAGCCTTCTGGTACTAAGAACAAAGCCCTGGATGGAATAGGGTGTTAGAAAAAGTGATTTACTAGCATATCCTGGTATTTCAATATTCCACTATATTTAGTGTATTTAGTTCTTAAAGAGAGAGACTCTATTTCTAGATTAGGTGCTGTATAAGTTTCCTAAGGCAACCATAACAAAGTACCAAAAACTGGATGGCTTAAAGAAACATTTATTATCTCAGTTCTGGAGACTGGAAGTTTGAAATGAAGTCAACAATCAGGGGTCTGCCCTCTCTGATGGCTCTAGGGGACAGTCTTTCCTTGTTCTTTCCTAGCCCCTGGTGGTTGTCAGCAATCATTGGTGTTCCTTGGTTTGTAGACACATCACTCCAATCCTGTCTTCACATGGTGTTTTCCCTGTGTGTCTTCACATTGTCTTCCCTCTGTGTGTGTCTTTATGTCCAAATTTCTACTTTTTTATAAGAACAAAAGTCCTATTGGATTATGGCCTACCCTAATGATCTCATTTGATTTGATTACTTCTGTAAAGACCTTATCTCCAAATAAGATCACATTTTAAGGTACTGGGGATTAGAACCTCAACATTATCTTTGGGGGACACAATTCAACACTAAGAGGTACAAAGCTCAGCTTAATAATAAACTAAAGTCCATAGTAATAGGAATATAAAAACATCATATATTATTGAGGGAAGTGTGATTTTTAAGATGCCAAAAGGAATGCTCCTGAAACTTAGATCTGAATTCTTATTAGATAATTATGGCTAGCATATAAAATTTGTCTGTGTTTCACAATACAAATAAAAACAATACACAATACAAATAAAAAAGGCACAAATAAAAAAAGCAATAATTAAATATGGTTAAATAAACAGATAATAAAATTTCTAACATGTAGATGTTATATGCCATCCTATAACCTTTATAATATATGGATTGCTTCCTACCAGTCCAGCACCAAATGCCAATCTGTGAATATTCCACCAGTACTCTGAGTACCACATTCAATGAGCTGGCCTGCAAGACTGCAAAGCAAACAAAAACTGGCATTAATACAATGAGCAAAATTTTCAATACTTGTCCAAATATAAAATAATAGGTTATAAATAAAGTTGGTTTTCAAGTAATTTTCATAAAAGTGGGAAAAAATGTGGTGATTTTACATGGGTGTCATTTTTTTGTTTGTTTGTTTCAATAAAGTAAGTTAAAATGTAGAAAGGCTATCTTAGAATAATACAGTAGAAAAGACACTGGTCTAAGAATCACAGAAACCAAGGCCAAATGATAGACTTTAAGCACAATGGGACTAATGTCTTACTGGTGTAGTTGTAAGAATTAACTGAGACAAAAATATGTAAAAGCACCATGAACACTGAAAAGTGCTTCAAATTGTAAGTTATTATCAGATAAAATGTGACATTAAATTGTCATTATATTATAGAATAGGAGAGACAACATATAGAATATTACTATCATATTTGATATGTTAATGAACTAAAACTTATCTATAAATACACTGTTAAAACTCATTCTCCAAAAATCTGCAAGATCTGAGAAAGCTGCGTTTTTTTGTTTTTTGTTTTTTGGTTGAGAGCTTTAATCAGCATGGTATAAAAAATTATTTGGGTTTTACTTATTTGGCCTGTGTGAATCCTGGCTCCATCACTTAACTGTCTCTGTAACTTTGGGCAAGTTATACAATTCTGTTGTATATCAATTTCCTCACCTCTCAAATGGGGATAACAATATCTGCCTTATAAATGAATTGTAAAAATAAAATATTTTTTGAAGTGCCTATCACATAGAATGTACTCAATAAACAATGGTTGTTTTGTTTCATAAAATTTCTTGAATCTTTGTATAAGACATTTCTTTAGCTTTAAAATTCTGCAGTATGTTCAGTTTAGGATGTATTTAGTATGACCTACCAGACACATATATTTTAATTTCTGTAAAGTTTAAGTTAATTTTATTGATATATAGTCAAAAGAGTAAAATTGCTACTAATATTATTATTAGTTTTAACTTCCAGCTGCTAATTAATCAGTCATTTCTTTTCCAACCAAACTATGAGAAAAAGCAGAAAAACTAATTATTTTGTCTATAATACAAGAATTTATATATAAAATCTTTACATAAGTATGTGATCAAGATAATTTATTCCCTACTTGATCTAAAGTATAATTCAAGATTACTGTAATAGATTCAAATACAAAATTATATGGAGAAACTAAAAAAAACCTTTCACAAAGACTTGAAATAGAAATTTCACTCTGGACAAGACAGAATAAAGTGGACCAAATTTACACTACTGCCTGAAACAACTAAAAAAATGACAAAATATATGAAACAGTTTTCAAGACACTAGACATCAGGCAACAAAGAAAATGTAAAACAAAAGAGATGGGCCTATAATTGCATTTCCAGGCCATGTGTTGGGAGGGGGAACCCAGGTGGAGCCAAGCAGGTTCCCTGAGTCCCTGGAACTGAGAGACCAGGGAGGTCTAGGTGACTAGAATTCCCAGGATAGCTTACCATAGAGGAGAAAGCTGTATAGATAGACAACTCCAGAGAGCTGTGCAGGGTCCCTTTTGAGTATCTGGCAGAGAACCAGCAGCACATGGGTGTGAAGAAGCTTCCCTTGTCTGAGAATAGTGCCTATTCTCACTAGCCAGACTGAAATATCCCATAATTCATAGGAAAAGTGGTAGAGCACTTATAAGGGCCTTACCTCAATAGTGGGAAATAACCAGTCCTAGACTAAATGCTGCTCTGGTCCCATCTAACAAATACTAAAAGCAAGACCAAAAAGCATCAAATAATTTCAAAGTAACATCATATTTTGAGACAAAGCTCAAAAATATTTACAGGAATATGAAAATCCAGCAACAAACAAAATAAAATTCACAATGTCTGACGTCTAATCTAAAATTACCAGGCATGCAAAAAAGCAGGAAAATGCAACCCACATTGAGGGGAAAAAATCTATCCATTGAAAAAGATCCATATCAGACACAGATGTTAAAAAAAGCAGACAAAGAGCATTACTCTAACTGTATTCCATGTGTTGAAAAAAAACATAAAAAAGATCCCAAGCAAAAACACAAAAGATATCCAAATTTGAATTTTTAAAGAAGAAAACTACAAGACTGAGATGAAAAAATACTGATTTTAATAATGGCAAATTAGACATCGCTGAAGAAAAGATTGGTTAACTTGAAGATGAAACTATAGAAACTATCCAATAGAAACTATCCAAAAGTTTCATGGAGAAATAAAAGAATTTTAAAAAATGAAGCTGTCAGAGAAATTTAAGTGACATAATATATGTGTAATTGGAGTCCCAGAGAAGGGAGAGGAACATAAAAAATATTTGAAGAAATAAATGCTAAAATGTTTTCAAATTTGATGAAAACTATAAATTCACAGATACAAGAAGATCACAAACACCAAACACAAGAAACATGATGAAAAGTCACAACTTAATAAAATTGCTTAAAACCAGTGATAAAGATAAAATCTTAAAAACAAACACATGTAGAGATATAAAGATAAGAATGACAGCAGATTTCTCATCAGAAGCAATGTTGAGAATGTAATAGAGCATCAACTTTAAAGTACTGAAAGAAAAACAACCTGTCACCCTAATATTCTATGCCCAAGGAAAATATCTTTCAAGAACAAGAAAGACTTTTCTAGACATACAAAAGCTGAAAGAATTCATCACCAGCAGAACTGTATTATAACATTCTAAATATTAAAGTCCTTCAGGCAGAAGGAATGTTACTAGATAGAAATATTAATCCTCACAAAAGACTGAAAAGCCTCAAAAATGTTAACTACTTGGGTAAATATATAAGATTTCTTACTTATTCTTAGCACTTAAAGCACTTTAAACGATTACAATGCCAATAAAATATAAATAACAATAAATAAAAACATAATATTAAATAATAACAATGAATTTTTGAGTTTATAACATATATACAAGTAAAATGTATGAAAACAAAAGTACAAAAAATAGGAGAGGAGAAATAGAAGTATGTGATTGTAAAGTTCTTAAACTACATGTGACATCACTTGAAAGTAGACTGCTATGTTAAAGATGTGTATAACAAACACTAAAGCCACCACTAAAATAACAAAGAATTACAGCTAATAAGCCAATAATTGAAATAAAATGGAGTCATTAAAAAAAAAATCTCAATCTCAAACAAGGTGGAAAAATAGGAAACAAGGAACAAAGAATTAGATAAGACAAACAGAAAACAAACACAAGCAAGATGACAGATTTAAACTTAACTATATCAATAGTACCATTAAAGCGAATGGTCTAAATAGCCTAACTAAAAGGCAGAGATTGTTAGATTACACTAAAAAAGCAATACTCGAAAGTTGGTGTGGCTACATTAGTATCGGGCAGGATAGATTTCAGAGCAAAGACCACCACCAGGAATAAAAATCATCTCATTTTATAATTATAGAGGTCATTCATCAGAAGGAAATAATAATTAATTATGTAAATATAATTGTCATTAACAGCTCACTAGAGCACTAACTGTGAAGGAGGGGAGGGAAGACCCTTAGGTGTGTTCAGAAAGTTCAGAGATGGGAAGAAGCAGGGGTAAACAGTAGAGTATACTGTGTAAAAGTTTCCCAACCCCAAGATTTTATTGGTGCAGGAGAGAGAAGAAATGGACCACTGAGGAGCCCTAATTTAAGAAAATATAAAAGCTTAGACACGGGCTTCCCTGGTGGCGCAGTGGTTGAGAGTCCGACTGTCAATGCAGGGAACACGGGTTTGTGCTCTGATCTGGGAAGATCACACATGCCGCGGAGAGGCTAGGCCCGTGAGCCATGGCCACTGAGCCTGCACGTCCGGAGCCTGTGCTCTGCAAAGGGAAAGGCCACAACAGTGACAGGCCCGCGTACCGCAAAAAAAAAGCTTAGACAGAAAGCCAGAATATAAACCCAACTCTGCAAATTGGCTATTTCACCATATTATGCCCATAAATTTATGGCACACTCAAGCATACACACATAAATATACACTATGTTCAGTAATATGATTTGGGTTTTTTAAAAAATCATCGGTCAGTCTCTGTGGTTCAGGCTCTGTGGTTCTAGAACACGTATAATATTTGGGTTTTTAAATAAAAATCCTGCTTTGTCTTTTTTTTTTTAACGTAAAGTAATTTTTAAAATGTCAAACTAAACCTAAATATTTTTCACCAAAAAAACAGTTCAGACATCCTCTCCAAGCCAAAGGGATAGACACTCAGTGGTCCTTTCAGAGGGCTGCTGCTGCTGACAGATCCTGGGACCTCTAACATAAGCCGGCAGAAGACGAGAATTCTACCAGTCAGTCTCCCAGATTTCTGCCTGTAGTATCCAATAAACAAGAATGGTCACAGCTTGGTCACTGAGTGCTCTAAGAAACCTGCCCTGAACCACCAAGAACGGGTCAGCATGGCAAAATGAGGAGGCAACTGACAAGCGAGTAGTTTGCGCAGTGGAGAACCACCCTGACTGTCTCTTGACTTTACAGGGATCGTAGGTGGCCGAGGGATGAAAGGCTCTTGCTGCTCCAGCCAGGAGTCAGGACTCTGCCTCTGAGGTGGGAGAGCCAACTTCAGAACACTCGTCAAGAAGAGACCTCCCAGCCCCACATAATATCAAACGGTGAAAATCTCCCAGAGATCTCCATCTCAACACCAGCACCCAGCTTCACTCAACGACCAGCAAGCTACAGTGCTGGACAACTTATGCCAACCATATAGCAAGACAGGAACACAACCCCACCCACTAGCAGAGAGGCTGCCTAAAATCATAATAAGTCCACAGACACCCCAAAACACACCACCAGACGTGGACCTGCCCACTAGAGAGACAAGATCTAGCCTCATACACCACAACACAGGCACTAGTCCCCTCCACCAGGAAGCCTACACAACCCACTGAACCAACCTTAGCCACTGGAGACAGACATCAAAAACAACGGGAGCTACGAACTTGCAGCCTGCAAAAAGGTGAACCCAATCACAGTAAGATAAGCAAAATGAGAAGACAGAAAAACACACAGCAGATGAAGGAGCAAGATAAAAACGCACCAGACCTAACAAATGAAGAGGAAATAGGCAGTCTACCTGAAAAAGAGTTCAGAATAATGATAGTAAAGATGATCCAAAATCTTGGAAATAGAATGGACAAAATGCAAGAAACAGTTAACAAGGACCTAGAAGAAATAAAGATGAAACAGACAATGATGAACAACACAATAAATGAAATGAAAAATACTCTAGATGGGATCAATAGCAGAATAAATGAGGCAGAAGAACGGATAAGTGACCTGGAAGATAAAATAGTGGAAATAACTACTGCAGAGCAGAATAAAGAAAAAAGAATGAAAAGAACTGAGGACAGTCTCAGAGACCTCTGGGACAACATTAAACGCACCAACATTCGAATTATAGGGGTTCCAGAAGAAGAAGAGAAAAAGAAAGGGACTGAGAAAATATTTGAAGAGATTATAGTTGAAAACTTCCCTAATATGGGAAAGGAAATCGTTAATCAAGTCCAGGAAGCACAGAGAGTCCCATACAGGATAAATTCAAGGAGAAATACGCCAAGACACATATTAATCAAACTGTCAAAAACTAAATACAAAGAAAGCATATTAAAAGCAGCAAGGGAAAAACAACAAATAACACACAAGGGAATCCCCATAAGGTTAACAGCTGATCTCTCAGCAGAAACTCTACAAGCCAGAAGGGAGTGGCAGGACATACTGAAAGTGATGAAGGAGAAAAACCTGCAACCAAGATTACTCTACCCAGCAAGGATCTCATTCAGATTTGATGGAGAAATTAAAACCTTTACAGACAAGCAAAAGCTGAGAGAGTTCAGCACCACCAAACCAGCTTTACAACAAATGCTAAAGGAACTGCTCTAGACAAAAACACAAGAGAAGGAAAAGTCCTATAATAACGAACCCAAAACAATTTAGAAAATGGGAATAGGAACATACATATCGATAATTACCTTAAATGTAAATGGACTAAATGCTCCCACCAAAAGACACAGATTGGCTGAATGGATACAAAAACAAGACCCATATATATGCTGTCTACAAGAGACCCACTTCAGACCTAGAGACACATACAGACTGAAAGTAAGGGGATGGAAAAAGATATTCCATGCAAATGGAAACCAAAAGAAAGCTGGAGTAGCAATTCTCATATCAGACAAAATAGACTTTAAAATAAGGACTATCAGAAGAGACAAAGAAGGACACTACATAATGATTAAGGGATCGATCCAAGAAGAAGATATAACAATTGTAAATACTTATGCCCCCAACATAGGAGCACCTCAATACATAAGGCAAATACTAACAACCAT
>NW_006776113.1:390425-401070 GCF_000442215.2 Lipotes vexillifer
GGGTGGGAGGGAGGGAGACAAAGAGGGAGGAGATATGGGAACATAGGTATATGTGTGGCTGATTCACTGTGTTGTAGAGTGGAAGCTAACACACCATTGTAAAGCAATTATACCCCAATAAAGATGTTAAAAAAAAAAAAAAAAACAGTTCAGCAGAGAAAAAACTGCTCATTAACACGTCACAAATATCAAGAAATATATTGGTGCCACCCTGTGGTCAACCTCACACCTTATAAATTTTTATACAAATGAAGAGGTTACATTTATTGGTTTTAGCTGCCTTTATTTTTTAAAAAATCACAGGTTTTAACTTGCAAATATTCTTCTGAATCCCTTAGTGTATCTGGGTGTCTCTGAAAACAAGTTTGATGCCTTTTGTATTGAGGACCCCCAATACCTGCCCACAGCACGTGCTCCATCAGTGATCACCCTAGTGAGCTGAACGTGTGTACGATTCATTAACACTTAAAACCAGGAGAATTTATTTTAAAGACATAATTTTTAGAAGACACCAAGATTTAGCTACAAGGATATCCACTGTAGCTTATGTAAAATAGTAAAGACCCACATGCCGCAGAGCGGCTGGGCCCGTGAGCCATGGCTGCTGAGCCTGTGCGTCCGAGCCTGTGCTCCGCAACGGGAGAGGCCACAGCAGTGAGAGGGCCGTGTACCGCAAAAAAAAAAAAAAAAAGTAAAGAAAAATTGGAAACAACATATATGTCCACTTATAAGTTGGTTAAATCATTTGAATCATATATCAGTAAAATATGCAGCCATTAAAAATGATGTTTTGAAAAACATTCGATGATATTCCTGCTCAAAGTACATTATTTAAAAAATCAGATTCTTAGACAGCATTTATAGTATAATCTCATTCTTGTTTGAGATATATAAGTTAATATTTTCATGTTAATAGTCCACAGTGTTGTGGTTACCACAAGGAGACTTGATGGACATCCTCCTCCAGCTCCCACCAACTGAAGTTGGTTCACACGCAGAGACTGATGATGTGCCACACACACACACACACACACACACACACACACAAAGAGCCTAAGAAAAGGTTTATTACTCACATAGAGAGGCTCTCTGGGGAGAGTAAAGTCTCCTAAGCGGATTTAAAACCGGCTTGAGAGTGCAAGGAAAGGAGACTGGATTGTACATTACTGCGATTCAGGGGGAGGGCTGGGGTGAGGTTCCCACGTGTGAGCTTTATGTGTTTCAACTTGTCACTGGAACCAAAGGAGGGAGCAATGGTTCTTTCCCATCAGCTTACTCAAATGTAGGGTAGTACAGGAAGGGGGAATGGGGGTGCTCAACAGCTGTCAGCATCCACACATCAAAAATGGAGTCAGGCTTTTTACTACACATATATAATGATGGGATTTAAATGAAATATATGTGTATATATCCATACATAGATGATGGGAAGAATACATACCAAAACGTTGACTGTAGCTATATGAAATGGGATTATTATTGCATTTTACTTTCCTCTTTTGATCAACCATATTTTCAAAAATGAACCTGCATTACTTTTACAAAGAAACACACAAAATGTGTTGTCTAAAACAAAATATTAGATAAAAACCTAGAAATTTAAAAACAAGGCATTATCCTACCAAACACATTAAAAATCTTAAGAAAATGAAGATGCTCAGTGCTGGTAAAGATATGTTTAAGCAAACATAGTTATACTTCTGGTAGGAGTGAGTACAAATTGGTATAAGACTTCTACAAAGTCAATTGGGAATACATTATAAGAACTTAGGAAATGTAAAATATTCATAACCTTTAACACACTAATTTGATTTCTTGAAGATAACCCAAGTAAATAATTCTATATACAGAAAAACAAATTCATTCATTTGTTCAAGCAAGTGTCTTGATAGCCTACCATGTATCAGGCCTTGAGGAAATGGACTGACCAACAGCCAGCCCCAGTCCCTCTACAACGCTTGGTGTGGAAGGATGAGAGAGATACAGTGTTGAGTGACAGTGGTTACATGCATGAGTCTAGCACTCAGGAGACCTGGAGTCCTGGACCCCTCTGTCTCTTAGGGTTTCCACACATGGTAGTGCAAACTATATGGGATCACAGCCAACACTTGGGGCAGCCCTATGTAACTTCAAGTGAGGATTAAATGGGCTGCCACATGGTGTTCAATACAGAAAACCATTCCAAACATTTTAAAACTAGTTAATTCCCAACAATTAGCAGAATTTAACATAAACAAAAAATAAATAATGCAACTTTTCCTTTAAGAAAATAGCTATGCAGCCTTGTATTACTTTAGACATTCCACAAATAAAAGTTTAGATTTACACAAGTAACAAAGTACAAGTGACAAATGCTTTTCCTTTAAAAATAGCTGTTCCTGTCCATATTATTTTATTGTATAAATAAATTTCTTACTATAAAAGTAATTCTTGGTCATCCAAGAAAATTTGGAAAATAAAAAAGAAGAGAAGAAGAAATTACTCATTAAGCCACTATCAACAACAGCAGCTAGTATAAATTCCTTCCTGATCCTGCCCTATGCACAGGAATTTAATGTCTATTTTTTCAACATATTTTAAATCAGACTATTGGTATACTTTTATGATTATGGTTTACTATTTTCCTGAAATTAAATTATACGTCTCTCCTATGTTTTATAATTGTTATAAACATAATAACTAATGATGGTATTATTTAATAGAGCAAAGTGTTTGCTTAAGCATTTCATTATTATTAGATATTTTAAGATGTTTACAGGTTTTGTGCCTTTTTATTATTTTTTAAAAATGTAATTTCGGTGCTGTGTCCAAAAGCCTGGAACCACTTCTCTCTGACCTTGTACATCCCCTCTACTACTAAATCTTGCCAGTTCTCCATCCTAAGAAATTCTTCAATCAATACACTTATCTTGGTTCCTTTGCTTGCTGAGGCCATTGGCTCTCAACTGGCCTCCAGCAATAGCCTATTGTTCCTGTCTGTTGCCCAGCTCCTTCTCTCCATCCCACCACTCAAGACTTCTCAGCTCTCGCATCACTCCAGCACATGCCTTCAGGCCCTGGGATGTGCAGCGTCGTTTCTTCTACTTGGAACCTTTGTTTTTCCCGAGAACAAACTGTCTTCACCCTGAAGGTCTCAACTTAAATGTCACTTCCCCTGGAGGACCTTCCTCATCCCCACAGAACAGGTTAGGGTCTGCTATAAATTTCCTAGGCTCCTTAAACATTCCCTGCCATAATGTTCATCATATATAATAACAACTAACATGTTTGTTGGGACCTTACAGACACTGAACTAAGGGCTTCACCTGCATTCTCTTATTTAATCCTCATAACAACCTATGTGGATACGAAGATGAAGAGGCAGAGACCAAGCAGTTACCAAAATCACACAATTAGTAGGAGATAATGAAAAATACTGGCAGCCTCTTGCGTTTACATACTATACAATTTGATCAAAACATTAGCAAAACCAAGATTACAAAGAGCAGTACTAATTGAGTGGGAGGAAGAAAAGAGAGGAAAAGACAGAGTCAGTAAGAGCCAGACCCTAAAGAGAGAAACTGATTGGAAAAGGCAGGGAAGGAAGTGACTACTGGAGGAATAGCAGGGCCCAAAGGTTCACGGATCTGAGGGTCAACGTGAGTGATCTGGCTCTAGAAGCAGCCTCCTGTGGGGGAGTGTAGACTTAAAACTAGAGAACTCCACTTCATAAGAGCAAAGTTAAGACCCCACTGGGTTGGGTCTGAATGGGTAAACAGGGCAATCCTAGAAGCCAGAAATATGGATCTTTCTTTCTACCTAAATAACACAATGACCATCATTCTCTCTCCATATGTAAGGAAAGAGGGCCTACTAGCCTTGAGAAACGCAACTTGACTTGAGAATATTTTATAACAAAGAACCTCAAGCCCCTAAAGAATTTAATGGAGGCACACCAAGAGTTGGGAATTTGACTGGGAAAGGATTACTCCACCTAATTTTAGGGGAAATTACTATAAAAATATTAACATAGGAGGAGGAGCTTCAAGATGGTGGAGGAATAAGATGTGGAGATCACCTTCCTCCCCACAAATACATCAGAAATACATCTACATGTGGAACAACTCCTACAGAACACCTACTGAACACTGGCAGAAGACCTCAGACCTCCCCAAAAGCAAGAAACTGCCCACGTACCTGGGTAGGGCAAAAGAAAGAAGAAAAAACAGACAAAAGAATAAGGACGGGACCTGCACCAGTGGGAGGGAGCTGTGAAGGAGGAAAGGTTTCCACACACTAGGAAGGCCCTTCGCAGGTGGAGACTGTGGGTGGCAGAGGGGGTGAAGCTTCGGAGCCACGGAGGAGACTGCAGCACCAGGGGTGTAGAGGGCAAAGCGGAGAGATTCCCGCACAGAGGATCGGTGATGACCAGCACTCACCAGCCCGAGAGGCTTGTCTGCTCACCCACTGGGACGGTGGTGGCTGGGAGCTGAGGCTCCGATTTGTAGATCGGATCCCAGGGAGAGGACTGGGGTTGGCTGCGTGAACACAGCCTGAAGGGAGCTAGTGCGCCACAGCTAGCCTGGAGGGAGTCCGGGAAAAAGTCTGGAGCTGTGGAAAAGGCAAGAGACTTTTTCTTGCCTCTTTGTTTCCTGGTGCACAAGGAGAGAGGATTAAGAGTGCCTCTTAAAGGAGCACCAGAGACAGGAGCAAGCCACAGCTATCAGTGCTGTCCCCAGAGACGGTCATGAGACGCTAAGGCTGCTGCTGCCACAACCAAGAAGCCTGTGTGCAAGCACAGGTCACTATCCACACCTCCCCTCCCAGGAGCCTGTGCAGGCCGCCACTACCAGGGTCCCGTGATCCAGGGACAACTTCCCTGGGAGAACACATGGCATGCGTTAGGTTGTTGCAACATCACACTGGCCTCTGCTGCCACAGGCTCTCCCCTCATTCCGTACCCCTCCCTCCCCCTGGCCTGAGTGAGACAGAGCCCCCGAATCAGCTTCTCCTGTCCTGTCTGAGCGAAGAACAGATGCCCTCAGGCGACCTACACGCACAGGCAGGGCCAAATCCAAAGGTGAACCCCAGGAGCTGTCTGAACAAAGAAGAGAAAGGGAAATCTCTCCCAGCAGCCTCAGGAGCAGTGGATTAAATCTCCACAATCAACTTGATGTACCCCGTATCTGTGGAATACCTGAATAGACAGAGAATCATCCCAAATTGAGGAGGTGGACTTTTGGAGCAACGATATATATATTTTTCCCCCTTTTTCACTTTTTGTGATTGTGTATGTATATGCTTCTGTGTGATTGTCTGTATAGCTTTGCTTTTACCATTTGTCCTAGGGTTCTGTCGGTCCATTTTTTGTTTTTGTTTTTAGTATAGTTTTTAGTGCTTGTTATCATTGGTGGATTTTTTTTAATGGTTTGGTTGCTCTATTCTTTCTTTCTTTCTGTCTTTTTTTTATTACTTTAAAATTTCTTTTTAATAATTTTTATTTTTTATTTTAACAACTTTATTTTATTTTATCTTCTTCTTTCTTTCTTTCTTTCTTTCTCCCTTTTATTCTGAGCTATGTAGGTGACAAGCTCTTGGTGCTCCAACCAGGCGTCAGGGCTGTGCCTCGGAGGTGGAAGAGCCAAGTTCAGGACACTGGTCGACAAGAGACCTCCCAGCTCCATGTAATATCAAATGGCAAAAATCTCCCAGAGATCTCCATCTCAACACCAACACCCAGCTCCACTCAATGACCAGCAAGCTACAGTGCTGGACACCCTATGCCAAACAACTAGCAAGACAGGAACAAATCTCACTCATTAGAGAGAGACTGCCTAAAATCATAATAAGGTCACAGACACCCCAAAACACATCACCAGACACTGACCTGCCCACCAGAAAGACAAGATCCAGCCTCATCTACCAGAACACAGGCACTAGTCCCTTCCACCAGAAAGCCTGCAAAACCCACTGAACCAACCTTAGCCACTGGGGACAGACACCAAAAACAATGGGAACTACGAACCTGCAGCGTGCTACAAGGAGACCCCAAACACAGTAAGTTAAGCAAAATGAGGAGACAGAGAAACACACAGCAGATGAAGGAGCAAGGTAAAAACCCACCAGACCTAACAAATGAAGAGGAAAGAGGCAGTATACCTGAAAAAGAATTCAGAATAATGATAGTAAAGATGATTCAAAATCTTGGAAATAGAATGAAGAAAATACAAGAAACATTTAACAAGGACCTAGAACTAAAGAGTAAACGAACAGTGATGAACAACACAATAAATGAAATGAAAAATACTCTAGAAAGGATCAATAGCAGAATAATTGAGGCAGAAGAACGGATAAGTGACCTGGAAGATAAAATAGAGGAAATAACTACTGCAGAGCAGAATAAAAAAAAAAGAATGAAAAGAATTGAGGACAGTCTCAGAGACATCTGGGACAACATTAAATGCACCAACATTCGAGGTATAGGGGTCCCAGAAAAAGAAGAGAAAAAGAAAGGGACTGAGAAAATATTTGAAGAGATTACAGTTGAAAACTTCCCTAATATGGGAAAGGAAGTTGTTAATCAAGTCCAGGAAGCACAGAGAGTCCCATATAGGATAAATCCAAGGAGAAACACACCAAGACACATATTCAAACTATCAAAAATTAAATACAAAGAACAAATATTAAAAGCAGCAAGGGAAAAACAACAAATAACACACAAGGGAATCCCCATAAGGTTAACAGCTGATCTTTCAGCAGAGACTTTGCAAGCCAGAATGGATTGGCAGGACATATTTAAAGTGATGAAGGGGAAAACCCTACAACAAATTACTCTACCCAGAAAGGATCTCATCCAGATTTGACAGAGAAATTAAAACCTTAACAGGCAAGCAAAAGCTAAGAGAATTCGGCACCACCAAACCAGCTTTACAACAAATGCTAAAGGAACTTCTCTACACAGGAAACAGAAGAGAAGGAAAAGAACTACAATAACAAACCCAAAACAATTAAGAAAATGGTAATAGGAACATACATATCGATAATTACCTTAAATATAAATGGATTAAATGCTCCAACCAAAAGACATAGATTGGCTGAATGGATACAAAAAGAAGACACATATATAGGCTGTCTACAAGAGACCCACTTCAGACCTAGGGACTCATACAGACCGAAAGTGAGGGGATGGAAAAAGATATTCCATACAAATGGAAATCAAAAGAAAGCTGGAGTAACAATTCTCATACCAGACAAAATAGACTTTAAAAAAAGACTATTACAAGAGAAAAAGAAGGACACTGCATAATGATCAAGGGATCAACCCAAGAAGAAGATATAACAATTGTAAATGTTTATTCACCCAACATAGGAGCACCTCAATACATAAGGCAAATAGTAACAGTCATAAAAGGGGAAATCGACAGTAACACAATCATTGTACGGGACTTTAACACCCCACTTTCACAAATGGACAGATCGTCCAAAATGAAAATAAACAGGGACACATAAGCTTTAAATGATACATTAAACAAGATGGACTTAATTGATATTTATAGGACATTCAATCCAAAAACAACAGAATACACTTCCTTCTCGAGTGCTCATAGAACATTCTCCAGAATAGATCATATCTGGGATCACAAATTAAGCCTTAGTAAATTTAAGAAAATTGAAATGGTATCAAGTGTCTTTTCTGACCACAACACTATGAGAATAGATATCACTTACAGGAAAAAATCTGTAAAAAATACAAACACATAGAGGGTAAACAATACGCTACTTAATAACCAAGATATCACTGAAGAAATCAAAGAGCAAATCAAACAATACCTAGAAACAAATCACAAGGAAAACACGATGACCCAAAACCTATGGGATGCAGCAAAAGCAGTTCTAAAAGGGAAGTTTATAGCAATACAATCCTACCTTATGAAAGAAGAAATATCTCAAATAAACAACCTAACTTACACTTAAAGCAATTAGAGAAAGGAGAATAAAAAAACTCCAAAGTTAGCAGAAGGAAAGAAATCATAAAGATCAGATCAGAAATAAATGAAAAAGAAATGAAGGAAACAATAGCAAAGATCAATAAAGCTAAAAGCTTGTTCTTTGAGAAGATAAACAAAATTGATAAACCATTAGCCAGACTCATCAAAAACAAAAGCGACAAGAGTCAAATCAACATAATTAGAAATGCAAAAGGAGAAGTAACAACTGACACTGCAGAAATACAAAGGATCATGAGAGATTACTACAAACAACTCTATGCCAATAAAATGGACAACCTGGAAGAAATGGACAAATTCTTAGAAAAGCACAACCTTCCGAGACTGAACCAGGAAGAAATAGAAAATATGAACAGACTAATCACAGGCACTGAAATTGAAACTGTGATTAAAAATCTTCCAGCAAACAAAAGCCCAGGACCAGATGGCTTCACAGGTGACTTCTATCAAACACTTACAGAAGAGCTAACACCATCCTTCTCAAACTCTTCCAAAATATAGCAGAGGGAAGAACATTCCAAAACTCATTCTATGAGGCCACCGTCACCCTGATACCAAAACCAGACAAAGATGTCACAAAGAAAGAAAACTAGAGGCCAATATCACTAATGAACATAGATGAAAAAGTCCTCAACAAAATACTAGCAAACAGAATCCAACAGCACATTAAGAGGATCATACACCATGATCAAGTAGGGTTTTTCCCAGGAATGCAGGGATTCTTCAATATATGCAAATCAATCAATGTGATACACCATATAAACAAATTGAAGAAGAAAAACGATATGTTCATCTCAATAGATGCAGAGAAAACTTTCAACAAAATTCATCACCCATTTATGATAAAATCCCTCCAGAAAGTAGGCTAGAGGGAACTTACCTCAATCTAACAAAGGCCATATATGACAAATCCAGAGCAAACATCATCCTCAATGGTGAAAAACTGAAACCATTTCCATTAAGATCAGGAAAAAGACAAGGTTGCCGACTCTCACTACTGTTACTCAACATAGTTTTGGAAGTTTTAGCCACAGCTATCAGAGAAGAAAAAGAAATGAAAGGAATCCAAATTGGAAAAGAAGAAGTAAAGCTGTCACTGTTTGCAGATGACATGATACTCTACATACAGAATCCTAAAGATGCCATCAGAAAACTACTAGAGCTAATCAATGAATTTGGTAAAGTAGCAGGATACAAAATTGATGCACAGAAATCTCTTACATTCCTATGCACTAATGATGAGAAATCTGAAAGTGCAATTAAGAAAACACTCCCATTTACCACTACAACAACAAGAATAAAATATCTAGGAATAAACCTACCTAAGGAGACAAAAGACCTGTATGCAGAAAATTATAAGACACTGATGAAAGAAATTAAAGATGATACAAACAGATGGAGAGATATACCAAGTTCTTGGATTGGAAGAATCAACATTGCGAAAATGATTATACTACACAAAGCAATCTACAGATTCAATGCAATCCCTATCAAACTACCACTGGCATTTTTTACAGAACTATAACAAAAAATTTCACAATTTGTATGGAAACACAAAAAACCCCAAATAGCCAAACAATCTTGAGAAAGAAAAATGAAGCTGGAAGAATCAGACTTCTGCACTTCAGACTATACTACAAAGCTACAGTAATCAAGACAGTATGGTACTGGCACAAAAAACAGAAGTATAGATCAATGGAACAGGATAGAAAGCCCAGAGATAAACCCGCACACATATGGTCACCTTATCTTTCATAAAGGAGGTAACAATATACAGTGGAGAAAAGACAGCCTCTTCAATAAGTGTTGCTGGGTAAACTGGACAGCTACATGTAAAAGAATGAAATTAGAACACCATACAAAAAATAAACTCAAAATGGATTAAAGACCTAAATGGAAGGCCAGACACTATCAAACTCTTAGAGAAAAACATAGGCAGAACACTCTATGATATAAATCACAGAAGTATCCTTTTTGACCCACCTCTTGGATAAATGGAAATAAAAACAAAAATAAACAAATGGGACCTAATGAAACTTAAAAACTTTTGCACAACAAAGGAAACCATAAATAAGATGAAAAGACAGCCCTCAGAATGGGAGAAAATATTTGCAAATGAAGCAGCTGACAAAGGAGTAATCTCCAAAATTTACAAGGAGCTCATGCAGTTCAATATCAGAAAAACAAACCACCCAATCCAACAATGGTCAGAAGACCTAAATAGACATTTCTCCAAAGAAGATATACAGATTGCCAACAAACATGAAAGAATGCTCAACATCATTAATCATTAGAGAAATGCAAATCAAAACTACAATGAGATATCATCTCACACCAGTCAGAATGGCTATCATCAAAAATTCTACAAACCATAAATGCTGGAGACGGTGTGGAGAAAAGGAACCTTCTTGCACTTTTGGTGGGAAAGTAAATCGATACAGCCACTATGAAAAACATTATGGAGGTTCCTTAAAAATCTAAAAATAGAATTACCATACGACCCAGCAATCCCACTACTGGGCATATACCCTGAGAAAACCAAAATTCAAAAAGAGTCATGTAGGGGCTTCCCTGGTGGCGCAGTGGTTGAGAATCTGCCTGCCGATGCAGGGGACGCAGGTTCATGCCCCAGTCCGGGAAGATCCCACATGCCACAGAGC
>NW_006776113.1:401111-402907 GCF_000442215.2 Lipotes vexillifer
GCATCGGCAGGCGGACTCTCAACCACTGCACCACCAGGGAAGCCCATATTCTTTTTTAAAATAAAAAAAAAAGAGTCATGTACTACAATGTTCATTGCAGCTCTATTTACAATAACCAGGACATGGAAGCAACCTAAGTATCCATCAACAGATGAATGGATAAAGAAGATGTGGTACATATGTACAATGGAATATTACTCAGCCATAAAAAGAAACGAAATTGAGTTATTTGTAGTGAGGTGGATGGACCTAGAGTCTGTCATACAGAGTGAAGTGAATCAGAAAAAGAAAAACAAATACCGTATGCTAACACATATATATGGAATCTAAAAAACAAACAAATAAATGGTCATAAAGAACCTAGGTGCAAGACAGGAATAAAGACACAGACCTACTAGAGAATGAACTTGAGGATACGGGGAGGGGGAAGGGTAAGCTGGCACATAGTGAGAGAGTGGCATGCACATATATACCCTACCAAATGTAAAATAGATAGCTAGTGGGAAGCAGCTGCATAGCACAGGGAGATCAGCTCTGTGCTTTGTGACCACCTAGTGGGCTGGGATAGGGAGGGTGGCAGGAGGGAGATGCAAGAGGGAAGAGATATGGGGATATATGTATGTGTATAATTGATTCACTTTGTTATAAAGCAGAAACTAACACACCATTGTAAAGCAATTATACTCCAATAAAGATGTTAAAAAATAATAATAATAATTATGTGACATGATAGAGGTGGTAACCCTTGCTACAATGACAATCATATTATCATGTATAAATGTGTTAAATCAGTATGTTTTGCACCTTAAATTTACACAATGTTGTATGTCAAATACATTTCAATTTAAAAAAACCTGTATGGGTTTTTTGCTTTTAAAGGTATTGAATCTGTATTTTAAATTCAGTCTGCAAAATAAGGTCCAGGCACTTTCACCAGTGGGGGGACAAACAAAATTAACTTAAGCAAAATAGTCCCCAAAGATGCAGAAGGGTCCTCAGTAAAGACTTTTCTAATTACCCTAAGATTCTAAAGAATTGCAAGGTATTTAATAGAAAACCTGGGGATATTGAATATAAAGGTGCAGAAGTTATTATATCAACCACACATCTCAGTTTATAAACCAGCTTCACACGGTCATCTCTGAATAATTTGGTTAATAATAACAACAAAATGTCTACCATCTTTTTTTTTTTTTTTCCCCAGTACGCGGGCCTCTCACTGTTGTGGCCTCTTCCATTGTGGAGCACAGGCTCCGGATGCGCAGGCTCAGCGGCCATGGCTCACGGGCCCAGCCGCTCCGCAGCATGTGGGATCTTCCCAGACCAGGGCACGAACCCGTGTCCCCTGCATCGGCAGGTGGACTCTCAACCACTGCAGTGCCACCAGGGAAGCCCATGTCTACCATTTTTAATGGAACATTATCATTCTATAAAATTGGATTTGAAATTCACTGAGTGCCTTTTGCTACACTAGGTATTAACTTCAAATAGGAAAGAAATTTATTTACTCTGGATTGCTTTTAATGTTTTAAAGTTAACAAATTGGCAGCTGAAAACATATTTTGAAAAGGCCAAAGAAAATTAACTGTGTGTTAGTAAGTAAAACAAAGATGATTTGCTTCAGCTGATAAATGTGCTCTCCCCTTAAACTCACAGCATGAATGTGGGGTCCCAGCACCAAAGCACTGTTCACACACCTCCCTGTCAGAACCAAGTCGGCACCAAGATGCAGGGCCCTGCTTATTGGTCTTGCTCTTTGGGAAGTAGGACATCATTGGTTTTTTTTTTTTTTTTTT
>NW_006776113.1:402917-430886 GCF_000442215.2 Lipotes vexillifer
ACTGCTGCGGCCTCTCCCGCTGCGGAGCACAGGCTCCGGATGCGCAGGCCCAGCGGCCATGGCTCACGGGCCCAGCCGCTCCGCGGCACATGGGACCCCCCCAGACCGGGGCACAAACCCGCGTCCCCTGCATCGGCAGGCGGACCCCCAACCACTGCGCCACCAGGGAAGCCCGACATCATTGTTTTTAATCCAGGTCAGATGAAAGCTTTTGACTAAAAGAAGCAAAATGGCCAACGTTATCATTTCATCCAATTACACAATATGTTTCAAGTAATTCCAGTCATAAAATGATGTGGGTAAAAACAGGACCTTGCTGTTTATCCATCCTATATGTAATAGTTTGCTTCTGCTAACCCCAAACTCCCAGTCCTTCCCTCCGCTTTGGCAACCACAAATCTGTTCCTTGAGAAAGTCCTTTTGATACTCCTAAGAGTTCTTGCTGCTACCTGGGCACCCTGAGAGAAAGGCTTTTTAAATGACCATCACTTTGAAGCCATATGTATCCAGCTACACTCTGAAGGGAGGAAGGATTGACAAGAGAGGGAAGGAGAGAAATAAAGAACGTAAGAGAAGGCCTTGGGTAACCAAGGTACACATTCATGCTTTTAATGGTGTCTGGAAATTTCTTCCCACTCTCTGTATCTGTGATAGCTGATCCTTTCAGAGTCTCCTTCTACAAATATTTTGCAAAAAGATGTTTAAAATCTTTATTCATAGAAATCTTACTTTTTATTATAAATGCTAAAACAATAAAACATGTAATATGTAAGTAGAATCCTATACATTTCATTATTGAAATAAAGAAATTAATATGTATTGAGAAAGGTATTCTGTTTCAGGGACTTTTCATTCAATGTTTCATCTAGGCAGGTATTACAACCCCCCACTCGATAGATGAGAAACATGAACCAAAGAGAGGCTGAGGAAGCCAGAACCTTGCGGGCTCTGGACCTTGGGCAATGCCTGGCTTCTCCAAGTTGCCTCCTCTTTAAAGTAGGACACTGATAGTATCTGTCTCATAGGATTGGTGTAAATAGACAGATAATCTCTTCTTGTTCTTACAAAGTGATTTACCAAATTTGAAAGGTTCTATAGTAATTTATCTCCAGTAAAGAATCATGCTTCCTACAAAGTTAAGAATAAAAGTTACCAATACGTGTCCCTGAAAGACGTGAGTTTTGTTTTGGTATTTCCCCCCATAATCATGAGGTTCTGTGCTCAGGGACCCCTGACACAGGCATGTCTTCCCAGGCTGAGCACTGGAGAGAACATGGTTATAGGGGGATCTCTATAGCCTCCCCCAACCGGTCTCAGGCTAGAGCTATGGAAACCATGACAAAGGACCTAAAAATTGTGAACCCCCAGAGCACCAGCTGAAGCTGCTTAGCTATGGTCATTCATATGTAATTGCATTGCAGAGGCTCCAAAGCTGCCAAACACATTCTGTTACTCTCAAGCCTGTGCGTGGCTCAGAGTGGCACCAAAGCCAAAAGGAACTCCATCACCAAAAGCTAAAGCTGAGACTGCTCCACCCTAAGTGGAATCTGGTGTTATACACGATGACATATATGTAATATAAAACATATATATGTATATATAAAATACAGAACATATAAGAACATGTTATATATTATGAGAAGTATATTTTATATTGTGTCAGTTACCATTATGACAGGGAGTAGGTTTAGGCTATGAAAGGTCAAATGTTTTTATTCCTAAGGAGGGGACCTGCTTCTCAAGGTATTACTGTTTCCATATTTGTTTTCTATAAACACATTAAATAAGTTTAAATCTCCCGAGGAGTATCTTCCTTTCCATAAGAGAGAAACATGCCTACAGTTTAATTCTCTTGGATAAGATTTAGCATGTTCGTCATCACACTGGGATTATTAAACAGAAGTCTGGGCTTCCCTGGTGGCGCAGTGGTTGAGAGTCCGCCTGCTGATGCAGGGGACACGGGTTCGTGCCCCGGTCTGGGAAGATCCCACATGCCGCGGAGCGGCTGGGCCCGTGAGCCATGGCCACTGAGCCTGCACGTCCAGAGCCTGTGCTCCACAATGGGAGAGGCCACAACAGTGAGAGACCCACGTACCGCAAAATAAAATAAAAAAAAACCCAGAAGTCTGTCACATGTTTATGTTGCATCAGATTTAAAATATATCAATAGATAGTTATGGCAGCAAATTCACTCAGAGCAGTTACTTTTTAAGTAGTGTAAAAATAAGAACCTCTGTTTTAGAAGAAGGACACAGATGAACTAACAATACACTATCTACACAGAAATAGGATGGCTCCCAAGGTTCTCTCCACAGCAATTTTCACAAATTGTAAATCTAACCCTGCAGATAATACATTTAGCAGGCCTGGCTCTAAGAAGATAAGCTAATTATCAGATCTGTTCTGTTTACACTCCAAAAAATAGTCAATTGGTTTTCTGTGGGTTCCTGACAGCTATTACCAACATTACAAATATCCAAAGACCCACAAAAAATATTTGCATTTCACAAGTAGGATTTTACATCTTTTGCATTTTACCAGGAACCAAGCTCAGATGGTACTAAGAGTGCCATGCAAAACATGATGCTTGCCTGAAACATCCAGCTTTGCACACTGAAGTGTTAATAAAAGAATTTATTAATTTAATTTCCCTTCGGTTGTGACACAGAATGTATCACTTGCAGCAAAATCCATCAGCTGTAATAAAATGATGGTAAGATTAGAGCGGTAGATAATGACTTATACCAAATAACTTTATGTTTTGTAAGAAGCACAATTTCAGTTTAACCTTCATGTCCAAAGAAGGATCCAGAGTCATTTTAAACACTGCCTTCAAAGAATTAATAAATCTTTCATACCACACATAAGTGGTTTAAACATAAATAATAGACATAAATGGATAACTAATCCAGGCAGCTTTTTTTTTTTTTTTTTTTTGCGGTACGCAGCCTCTCACTGTTGTGGCCTCTCCCGTTGCGGAGCACAGCCTCCGGACGCGCAGGCTCAGCGGCCATGTCTCACGGGCCCAGCCACTCCATGGCATGTGGGATCCTCCCGGACCAGGGCACGAACCCGTGTCCCCTGCATCGGCAGGCGTACTCTCAACCACTGCGCCACCAGGGAAGCCCTAGGCAGCTTTCATAGGCAGCTTTTATAGAGTAACAGATCAGAAAGAGATTTCTAGAGCTCAGTCCTGAGTTATACCAAAACCCAATAATTAGACCAAATTAAATTATGGTAATTGTTTACCACATGATATAACTTCTTGCTTAGGAGGTGTCACATAAATGTCAGTAACCTCTCCCATGATGTCCTCTCCAGTGACAACTGCTATTTTCAAATTGACGCCAGCCTTCCTGGCTGTCTTGTCAAGGGCAGCAGCACACTCCAGAGGATTGGTACCCCCAGCATTGCTGACCATGCGCACACCTGCCAGAATAGAAACACCATGGCAACCACTCTGACCTGAGTCCCAACACCAGTTTACATTCAATGAACTGCTCTCTCTTCACATTATTTTTATGTTGTTTATTTTTCCTTTTAGAGGCAAGCACACCACAGGCAATGGCATCCCTGTACAATATTTAAGTGGCTGCAGCCACTTCTGGTGTTTATGCTCCTCAGATGCACAGCTAGTAACTGATGTGAACCGAGATGTAAAAGTTAGGTCTTAATAAAAGTATCTGTGGCCTATTAAAGAAATGATTCGTTTTTTTGTTTTTTGTTTTTTGTTTTTTGTTTTTCCGGTACACAGACCTCTCACTGTTGTGGCCTCTCCCGTTGCGGAGCACAGGCTCCAGACGCGCAGGCTCAGCGGCCATGACTCACGGGCCCAGCCGCTCCGTGGCATGTGGGATCCTCCCAGACCGGGGCACAAACCTGCGTCCCCTGCATCGGCAGGCAGACTCTCAACCACTGCGCCGCCAGGGAAGCCCAGAAATGATTAGTTTTAATCTTTAAAATTCTCTGGATTTTCTAAATAATCCTCTAGAGGGGACTGATCCAATCAACTACCTTTCAGAAGCTCTAATCTTTAACTCCATGTCTGACAGTGATTTGCTGAGACAGGCCATGTGGAGCACTAAAGCCTGAGAGGTGCACAAAATTCCAGAATTCTAAAGAAGACAGGACTCTAGTGATCATCTATTACACTAGTTCTTATCTTTCTAAGGTTCATTATCCTTTGTGGAATCTGATAAAAGTTATGGATCCTCTCCTTAGAGGGGAAAAACATTTTTCTGTTTATAATTTAAGGGGAATCTCAGATTCCTTGAAGCCCATCCTTGGAAATCAGATTAAGAAACCTTGACCTCATCCAATCACATCATTTACAGATGAAGAAGGTAAGGTGAAGAGAGGCTAAGTGCCTTGTCCCAGGCCACAGCTTGTTAGTGACAGAGGCCAGATGAAACCCCGCTCTTGCCTCTTATGGTACAACTGCTGCATCTGCGGGGTCATACTCTCTATGGACTTTCGCGTGTGGGGAGAGGTGGGGTTAATGACAAGAGCCATCAGACAATATCTGCAGAGCTTTGGGTGTTCTGCTAACCACTCCTATTAACTGTCCAGAGAATGAGGAAGTATATGCAGTTAGAATTCATACCCACTCATCCTCTAACAGAGGACAACATTCTTTCTCTGTTTTCACACTCCTCAACATATTCAGCTACATCTGAACCCACACCCAACCTCCTTCCCTCCTCCCTCCACCCACCAACACTTTCTTAAAACTCCCTCCTCCTTGAGTTCTGTTGACTGAACTTCCAGGTTCTTCCCCTGTCTCTGCAAGGGCTCACCACCTCCGCCCCCCTCCTCTTCCCAGGGGTTCCCTAAAGCTCAGCCCTACCCTCCTTCATATCCATTCTCACCCTCGCACAGAAATCCTTCCCAATAAGGGCTTCAATTGCTACTTCCATTGAATGAAGCTCCCTCCTCCAAACCTGCTTCTGCTTCCACCCTCTCCTCTAAGGAGAGTGTCTTGGGCCTTATTTGTAGGGGAACATTGCTCTCTGCCACGTAGCAACAGCAGTATTAATTCTTGTGGATTACTAGACATTTTATTATTCCAGGATTAGACAATATAAATAACCAATACCTGGGGTTCATGAGAAGTTTTGGTAAGTCTGACACCTTGTTTTGTTTTTGCCTTACTTTTTCTGGGTAACTAATATTTTAAAACGGGATATAGCTCCTCCTGGTGGAAAATAATGATATTAAAAAACCAGACCCTCCTAACTGGTGTATTCTGAAGTGCATCAACAATAAAGCTAATGGGTATAACTACGTCCAGACTATTAATAATTCAAAGCTATTCCTCTTATGATCTTAAATAACAACATACTCTAAGGGATTTATCCTTCTTAAGCAGAGATACATTTTCAGTACTTAAAAAAGAAATATTCAGTAATGCCGCCTCTGTACCCAACTGTAAGACTTTCTTTGTTAGCCCAATAAATCACAGCACTGTGATAATGAAGCCAGAGCCCTGGATTTGGTTCAAGTATGGTTGGCACCTTTTATGCGTCCTAAATCCACAAGTTTCACCCTGAGTCCAGCAAGTCATCTTAGTAAGATTTGAACTGAGCCGCAGAACACCCAGGGTGAGAGAGAACAAACAACCACAATTCTAACCCTCTGACTAGAAGTCAACCCAAATATGCTGGTGAGTTAACAGTGGCCATATTTTAAGTATTCTAATGGCAACTGCCTTCTTGCCTCAGAACTACATCAATGTGGCTAATAATGCCCTTTTAATAAATGTTCATTGAGCTATTTATTTACTTTTAGTGACTATATCAGTCAAACAGTTTTATATATATATATATATATATATAAAATTTATTTATTTATTTATTTATTTATTTATTTATTTATTTTTGGCTGCGTTGGGTCTTCATTGCTGTGCATGGGCTTTTCTCCAGTTGTGGCTAGCGGGGGCCAATCTTCGTTGCGGTGCACAGGCTTCTCACTGCGGTGGCCCCTCCCGTTGTGGAGCACGGGGTCTAGGAGAGTGGGCCTTAGTAGTTGTGGGCCGCAGGCTCAGCAGTTGTGGCTCACAGGCTCTAGATCACAGGCTCAGCCGTTGTGGTGCACAGGCCCAGTGGTTCTGCGGCATGAGGGATCCTCTTGGACCAGGGCTCGAACCCATGTCCCCTGTACTGGCAGGCGGACTCTCAACCACTGTGCCACCAGAGAAGCCCCTATATATTTTTTATATATAAATCCTCTCATTCTTAAAAGTTGACATGGCACTGCAAACAGGAAACTAAGATGATTTAATGACAAACATTTTTCAGATTACCTTTTCGATGAATGTCCTTTATATATGGAGCCTTGGCAGTTTGTACAAAATCAGGAACATAGCCCATGTCCTAAAATACAAAAATAAATGTGTTATGCACTATAAAATGTATGTAATCAACTCAAAGGCAACAGACTAATCAATCTTTTAATTACTTGCAAAGCTACATTAAATATTAGGTAATTGTAATATTTATGTTTACAATCAATCAATGGAAAAGTCTAACATTATGTTCAAAATAAATGGAACTTTCATCAGCACCAAAGTGATGAAATAAGGATAACTTTAAAAAGTAATCACTTCTCTTTTGTGATCTATCAGCAATTTTAATTCCAAAGTTCCATTAAAATCTAAAATTTCCAACACTATACATGCCCTGAGCATTCATTATGAAAATCCAACACTAATTCTCAGTAGAAGCCAATGAGTTCAAATGTAATTGATAGATTATAGAAACATGCAAGAGACCAAAAAGGTAGATTGGGGTAAGAGTTACCAGGAGTGATGTAGTTATTAAAAAGTAACTCATTTTCAGTCAAACTATAGTTTAAAGCACAAACTAGTTATGTTACTATGGGTTCATTTTTTAAAAATTAATTCTACCAAGTAAAAGCAGGTACTTACATAGACTAAATAACAAAGTTGTACTAAGACTTTTATATATTCTCTAACAAGCTAAATCATGTGAATATTTCTCTAGTCTGAATGGAATTTCTACTGGGATAGTACATGCCTCAGGCCAACATCTAGTCCCTACATATTAATATAAGAAAATTTAATCCACTGGAACTAATAGAACTAACAGAAATATTTCAAAGTTAAGACTAAGACATTTATCATGTTCCATACATGACAGCATAAACAAATTTCCTTGCTAATAAAGCTTTTCATAAACATAATTTTAGTGGGTATATAAGCTTTCATTGCCTTGATCTCTCATCATTTACTTAATCACTTCCTTATTGTTGGGCACTTAGGTCTTTAGTTTTTTGTGTATGTTATGTATAAGGCTGTACTATCCATCTTTGAGAGCAAAGCTCTTCCACGGTTAGCTATATTTCCTTAAGACAATTCTGACAAACTGATGGTAAATAGCCAAATGACTTACATTTTTTTCCCAATAACAAGAAGACCTCACATTTTAAAGTCTTACAATAAGTCACATAAACATTGCCTTGTATAATTAGCCATGTGTGGCTACATGGCCATTATAATGACAACAGTACTTAACTTACAGACAATTTTTCTTTTGTAGCAGTTAGCAGACACATCTCTGAGAGAGAAAAACAAATAATCCAGCTGCTCTCCGTATAGTAGCTGAGGAACTGGAAGTAAAGCACAAAGTGTAATTTACTTTTTAAAATTTAAGTTTAATAATAATTTAATCAAAATTGGAAAAAATGTGTAAGATCTCATTTGCTTTACATTTTCCAAACACAGAAGCTGTAGATATATACTTATGCTTTTTGGGGTTATGCCCTGGGAACCTTCTCTATCACAATGAGTTTTTGATCATTGTACTTTACATCTAAGCACTGTCATTTTAGGGTGAAAATCCACATACTGAATCCTGCTGATTAACGGAAAAGTAAATTATTGCAGGGCAACAGAAAAGACAAGAAAACAGAAACATATCTATAGCAGTGGTAGCAGATATTCCTATTCTCAATGTGTTCCAAAAATTATTTCCCTCAAATGCCAAGGATCTCTTGGTAAAAGAAATGATATACTTCTAATTCATCAGGTATTAAATCTTTGCTATTCCAAGCTTATAATCAATTCAGGCAAAAATCAACACTGCCCCTCACGAAACTTGGTCTGATGCAAATATGAAAGGTCAAAGGGGAAATCTGCTCTGACCAAGCCCCTAGTTTTGCTCCTTCCATGGTTCTAAGATAATTGGCTGTCTTCAAGTTATTTCCTAATTAAAAACCTCAAAGGCAGTTCCCAAAATGCAAAACAAGAGCTATAAAAAGTCTAAAGAAAAATACTATCAAAAGATATTGTTTCCTCCTAAATAGTGGTATGTTTAAAGGTAGGAGCTTTGTCTTAATGTGCGGTCCCAAAGTCTCCAGCACTGTACCCGATGGGCACTTAGCAAAAGTTGGTTGAATTAACGGCTGAATGAATAAGAGAATATATTTCAAAACAGTTCTTCTTCTTTTTTTTTTTTCTCTTCCAGCTCTTTATTTTATTTTATTTTTTTTAAACAACTTTATTGGGGTATAATTGCTTTACAATGGTGTGTTAGTTTCTGCTTTATAACAGAGTGAATCAGTTATACATATACATATGTTCCCATATCTCTGCCCTCTTTGTCTCCCTCCCTCCCACCCTCCCTATCCCACCCCTCCAGGCAGCCACAGGGAACCGAGCCGGTATCCCTGTGCCATGTGGCTGCTTCCCACTGGCTATCTACCTTACGTTTGTTAGTATATATATGTCCATGTCTCTCTCTCGCCCTATCACACCTCACCCTTCCCCCTCCCCATATCCTCAAGTCTGTTCTCCAGTAGGTCTCTGTCTTTATTCCTGTTTTACCCCTAGGTTCTTCATAACATTTTTTTTTCTTAAATTCCATATATATGTGTTAGCATACGGTATTTGTCCTTCTCTTTCTGACTTACTTCACTCTGTATGACAGACTCTAGATCTATCCACCTCATTACAAATAGCTCAATTTCGTTTCTTTTTATGGCTGAGTAATATTCCATTGTATATATGTGCCACATCTTCTTTATCCATTCATCCGACGACGGGCACTTAGGTTGTTTCCATCTCCGGGCTATTGTAAATAGAGCTGCAATGAACATTTTGGTACATGACTCTTTCTGAATTCTGGTTTCCTCAGGGTATATACCTAGTAGTGGGATTGCTGGGTCATATGGTAGTTCTATTTGTAGTTTTTTAAGGAACCTCCATACTGTTCTCCATAGTGGCTGAACCAATTCACATTCCCACCAGCAGTGCAAGAGTGTTCCCTTTTCTCCACACCCTCTCCAGCATTTATTGTTTCTAGATTTTTTGATGATGGCCATTCTGACTGGTGTGAGATGATATCTCAATGTACTTTTGATTTGCATTTCTCTAATGATTAATGATGTTGAGCATTCTTTCATTTGTTTGTTGGCAGTCTGTATATCTTCTTTGGAGAAATGTCTATTTAGGTCTTCTGCCCATTTTTGGATTGGGTTGTTTATTTTTTTGTTATTGAGCTGCATGAGCTGCCTGTAAATTTTAGAGATTAATCCTTTGTCAGTTGATTCATTTGCAAATATTTTCTCCCATTCTGAGGGCTGTCTTTTGGTCTTGTTTATGGTTTCCTTTGCTGTGCAAAAGCTTTGAAGTTTCATTAGGTCCCATTTGTTTATTTTTGTTTTTATCTCCATTACTCTAGGAGATGGGTCAAGAAGGATCTTGCTGTGATTTATGTCATAGAGTGTTCTGCCTATGTTTTCCTCTAAGAGTTTGATAGTTTCTGGCCTTACATTTAGGTCTTTAATCCATTTTGAGCTTATTTTTGTGTATGGTGTTAGGGAGTGATCTAATCTCATACTTTTACATGTACCTATCCAATTTTCCCAGCACCACTTATTGAAGAGGCTGTCCTTTCTCCACTGTATATTCCTGCCACCTTTATCAAAGATAAGGTGACCATATGTGCATGGGTTTATCTCTGGGCTTTCTATCCTATTCCATTGATCTATCTTTCTGTTTTTGTGCCAGTACCATACTGTCTTGATTACTGTAGCTTTGTAGTATAGTCTGAAGTCAGGCAGCCTGATTCCTCCAGCTCCATTTTTTGTTCTCAAGATTGCTTTGGCTATTCGGGGTCTTTTGTGTTTCCATACAAATTGTGAAATTTTTTGTTCTAGTTCTGTGAAAAATGCCAGTGGTAGTTTGATAGGGATTGCATTGAATCTATAGATTGCTTTGGGAAGTAGAGTCATTTTCACAATGTTGATTCTTCCAATCCAAGAACATGGTATATCTCTCCATCTGTTTGTATCATCTTTAATTTCTTTCATCAGTGTCTTATAATTTTCTGCATACAGGTCTTTTGTCTCCTTAGGTAGGTTTATTCCTAGATATTTTATTCTTTTTGTTGCAATGGTAAATGGGAGTGTTTTCTTGATTTCACTTTCAGATTTTTCATCATTAGTATATAGGAATGCCAGAGATTTCTGTGCATTAATTTTGTATCCTGCTACTTTACCAAATTCATTGATTAGCTCTAGTAGTTTTCTGGTAGCATCTTTAGGATTCTCTATGTAGAGTATCATGTCATCTGCAAACAGTGACAGCTTTACTTCTTCTTTTCCGATTTGGATTCCTTTTATTTCCTTTTCTTCTCTGATTGCTGTGGCTAAAACTTCCAAAACTATGTTGAATAAGAGTGGTGAGAGTGGGCAACCTTGTCTTGTTCCTGACCTTAGTGGAAATGCTTTCAGTTTTTCGCCATTGAGGATGATGTTGGCTGTGGGCTTGTCATATACGGCCTTTATTATATTGAGGAAAGTTCCCTCTACACCTACTTTCTGCAGGGTTTTTATCATAAATGGGTGTTGAATTTTGTCAAAAGCTTTCTCTGCATCTATTGAGATGATCATATGGTTTTTCTCCTTCAATTTGTTAATATGGTTAATCACATTGATAGATTTGCGTATATTGAAGAATCCTTGCATTCCTGGAATAAACCCCACTTGATCATGGTGTATGATCCTTTTAATGTGCTGTTGGATTCTGTTTGCTAGTATTTTGTTGAGGATTTTTGCATCTATGTTCATCAGTGATATTGGCCTGTAGTTTTCTTTCTTTGTGACATCCTTGTCTGGTTTTGGTATCAAGGTGATGGTGGCCTCGTAGAATGAGTTTGGGAGTGTTCCTCCCTCTGCTATATTTTGGAAGAGTTTGAGAAGAATAGGTGTTAGCTCTTCTCTAAATGTTTGATAGAATTCGCCTGTGAAGCCATCTGGTCCTGGGCTTTTGTTTGTTGGAAGATTTTTAATCACAGTTTCAATTTCAGTGTTTGTGATTGGTCTGTTCATATTTTCTATTTCTTCCTGATTCAGTCTTGGCAGTTTGTGCATTTCTAAGAATTTGTCCATTTCTTCCAGATTGTCCATTTTATTGGCATAGAGTTGCTTGTAGTAATCCCTCATGATTTTTTGTATTTCTGCAGTGTCAGTTGTTACTTCTCCTTTTTCATTTCTGATTCTATTGATTTGAGTCTTCTCCCTTATTTTCTTGATGAGTCTGGCTAATGGTTTATCAATTTTGTTAATCTTCTCAAAGAACCAGCTTTTAGTTTTATTGATCTTTGCTATTGTTTCCTTCATTTCTTTTTCATTTATTTCTGATCTGATTTTTATGATTTCTTTCCTTCTGCTAACTCTGGGGTTTTTTTGTTCTTCTTTCTCTAATTGCTTGAGGTGCAAGGTTAGGTTGTTTATTCGAGATGTTTCCTGCTTCTTAAGGTGGGCTTGTATTGCTATAAACTTCCCTCTTAGAACTGCTTTTGCTGCATCCCATAGGTTTTGGGTCGTTGTATCTCCATTGTCATTTGTTTCTAGGTATTTTTTAATTTCCTCTTTGATTTCTTCAGTGATCACTTCGTTACTAAGTAGTGTATTGTTTAGCCTCCATGTGTTTGTATTTTTTACTGCTCTTTTCCTATAATTGATATCTAATCTCATGGCGTTGTGGTCGGAAAAGATACTTGATATAATTTCAATTTTCTTAAATTTACCAAGGCTTGATTTGTGACCCAAGATATGATCTATCCTGGAGAATGTTCCATGAGCACTTGAGAAAAATGTGTATTCTGTTGTTTTTGGATGGAGTGTCCTATAAATATCAATTAAGTCCATCCTGTTTAATGTATCATTTAAAGCTTGTGTTTCCTTATTTATTTTCATTTTGGATGATCTGTCCATTGGTGAAAGTGGGGTGTTGAAGTCCCCTACTATGAATGTGTTACTGTCGATTTCCCCTTTTATGGCTGCTAGTTTTTGCCTTATGTATTGAGGTGCTCCTATGTTGGGTGCATAAATATTTACAATTGTTATATCTTCTTCTTGGATCGATCCCTTAATCATTATGTAGTGTCCTTCTTTGTCTCTTCTGATAGTCCTTATTTTAAAGTCTATTTTGTCTGATATGAGAATTGCTACTCCAGCTTTCTTTTGGTTTCCATTTGCATGGAATATCTTTTTCCATCCCCTTACTTTCAGTCTGTATGTGTCTCTAGGTCTGAAGTGGGTCTCTTGTAGACAGCATATATATGGGTCTTGTTTTTGTATCCATTCAGCCAATCTGTGTCTTTTGGTGGGAGCATTTAGTCCATTTACATTTAAGGTAATTATCGATATGTATGTTCCTATTCCCATTTTCTAAATTGTTTTGGGTTCGTTATTATAGGACTTTTCCTTCTCTTGTGTTTTTGTCTAGAGAAGTTCCTTTAGCATTTGTTGTAAAGCTGGTTTGGTGGTGCTGAACTCTCTCAGCTTTTGCTTGTCTGTAAAGGTTTTAATTTCTCCATCAAATCTGAATGAGATCCTTGCTGGGTAGAGTAATCTTGGTTGCAGGTTTTTCTCCTTCATCACTTTCAGTATGTCCTGCCACTCCCTTCTGGCTTGTAGAGTTTCTGCTGAGAGATCAGCTGTTAACCTTATGGGGATTCCCTTGTGTGTTATTTGTTGTTTTTCCCTTGCTGCTTTTAATATGCTTTCTTTGTATTTAGTTTTTGACAGTTTGATTAATATGTGTCTTGGCGTATTTCTCCTTGAATTTATCCTGTATGGGACTCTCTGTGCTTCCTGGACTTGATTAACGATTTCCTTTCCCATATTAGGGAAGTTTTCAACTATAATCTCTTCAAATATTTTCTCAGTCCCTTTCTTTTTCTCTTCTTCTTCTGGAACCCCTATAATTCGAATGTTGGTGCGTTTAATGTTGTCCCAGAGGTCTCTGAGACTGTCCTCAGTTCTTTTCATTCTTTTTTCTTTATTCTGCTCTGCAGTAGTTATTTCCACTATTTTATCTTCCAGGTCACTTATCCGTTCTTCTGCCTCATTTATTCTGCTATTGATCCCATCTAGAGTATTTTTCATTTCATTTATTGTGTTGTTCATCATTGTCTGTTTCATCTTTATTTCTTCTAGGTCCTTGTTAACTGCTTCTTGCATTTTGTCCATTCTATTTCCAAGATTTTGGATCATCTTTACTATCATTATTCTGAACTCTTTTTCAGGTAGACTGCCTATTTCCTCTTCATTTGTTAGGTCTGGTGGGTTTTTATCCTGCTCCTTCATCTGCTGTGTGTTTTTCTGTCTTCTCATTTTGCTTATCTTACTGTGATTGGGTTCACCTTTTTGCAGGCTGCAAGTTCGTAGCTCCCGTTGTTTTTGATGTCTGTCTCCAGTGGCTAAGGTTGGTTCAGTGCGTTGTGTAGGCTTCCTGGTGGAGGGGACTAGTGGCTGTGTTGTGGTGTATGAGGCTAGATCTTGTCTCTCTAGTGGGCAGGTCCACGTCTGGTGGTGTGTTTTGGGGTGTCTGTGGGCTTATTATGATTTTAGGCAGCCTCTCTGCTAGTGGGTGGGGTTGTGTTCCTGTCTTGCTATATGGTTGGCATAGGTTGTCCAGCACTGTAGCTTGCTGGTCGTTGAGTGAAGCTGGGTGCTGGTGTTGAGATGGAGATCTCTGGGAGATTTTCGCCGTTTGATATTATGTGGGGCTGGGAGGTCTCTTGTTGACCAGTGTCCTGAAGTTGGCTCTCCCACCTCAGAGGCAGAGTCCTGACTCCTGGCTGGAGCAGCAAGAGCCTTTCATCCGCTCGGCGAAATCACAAAAGTAAATGAGGGTCAGGATCTGAGGCTGAGGAATTTAGCTCCAGAGTCTGTACCAGAACAGTGAAAGGAAGTTCCCAGGAAATTTTCTGAAACGGTGTCCCAGATTCAAGGAAACACTAAAGGTAACATTGAATAGTTATCAGCTGGTAAGAAGGTGGATGTGCTTTGCTGTTCTGGAGGGATTATAAACAGCCATTGCAGTCAGGATGTTGATCAAAAATTGCATGAAGATTAGCACGGTCAAAATCAAAGCATTGCGTTGATTTCAGGGGCTGAGCAGAAATCCACAAGCTGAAACCTTAATGGAAACCAGCACTGGCATAGAGAAACTAGAACTGCAATTGATGAATTCTGGAGGCTCAATGTGGAAAACTCCAGGAGGGCCAAATCATAGTAGGGGGGGGACCCACACATTTGTGAGTTTTACCAGGTTCTCACAGTGAATAGTGGAGAAAACTAACCTCATGCTTCCATTAGGAGGAGAAAAGGAACCATTTTGAAATTTTCTAGGACACGCTGTTCTTCCAGTTCTTCTTTTTAAAGGTTTCTTCACATCGTATCTCTCATTTTTCATAAGCAATTATGCATAACCAAGGGGTACTTAAACCTCTAATTTCTTATTAACTGCCATAGGATCCCTTTCTTCTGACCTGTTGAAATTCTCAGACGTACTGTAAAGATTCTATGTAAAAGTGTTTCACAGGGAAACATTTTCCACTACGTCAGAGACCTTGGCACAGCAAAGCCTTATGTGAATACATAAAATAAGTGCAGTGTAGAAGTATTGCTTAATTACTGAGAAGTCACTTACACATTTTTCCCTATATAATGCAGCTACAGTATGCTATAAGACAGATGGATGGCTTTTACAATCATAAGAGTAAATTCAGACATGATGTGATACACATACGAAAAACCCTTTAAAATATGAGGAGAAATTATTGAAAGACAAATTGTTCTATAATTAATTCTATGTTATTTCTCCAGGACATTTCATCTCAGAAAGGTCAACAGAAACTACTTTGAGATGAGAAGCAGAACCAGTCTCTAATTAAACTGTTCTACAGACTGCAAGCAACAGAATCTTTTCATTAGGGATTTCAGAGAATGATGACAAATCTCACTTTGGGATTTCAGGTCAAGATGTTTAGTAAAAGTGCAAAATTCAAACAAGGCATAACAAGTGGTTGTGTCTGCGATCGTGGGAATATTGTGGGAAGGGACAAAAGTAAGACAAGAACAAATGGATGGCACAAAGATCAGACAAAGCCTGCTTTGTGGCTGACGATAATCACGTGACCACCATAGGCTGCAGAGACAATGCAAACTCCAAGATAGAGATGGAAACCACATTGCAGATGTGTATCATGTATTTTTAAATGTTTCCTTATTCAGATTCTTAAATCATCATATCTGCCAGTGAGTGTTTCGATAGTCCAGAAGCAAATGAAGTGGCTCACAAAATATGCTTTCTTGAAAAAAGTATCTGAACAAGTGGAAGATATAGTGGAAAATTTCAGAAAGGAGCAGAACTGGCTGTCAGTCTGCCTTCCCCACAGTGCACAGGAACATGTAAGGAGCCCAAGCCAAAAAGGGAAGGTGCAAGGATGCAGAAGCATCAGAGACCTAGCTAGATGCCACTCTCCCAAGGGCTGCAAGGCGTCCTCACTGAAGTCACCCTCTGTGGAGACAGAGCTGAGGGTCGTAGTTGGATCTGACTTTGTCGCACTCTAACTGTGGGGCTGAGGGCTACTGAAGAATTAAATGAATGACATTGCTTGTACACTTGAACTCTTACAATTGCTTGTCAATTAGAACTCTTAAAAAAAGTAAATAGAGATGAGAATATAAAAATAATCATCTTAAATTCTTTCTCTACGGTTTATATTTACATTTTAAAAAGTTATTGTTGTTTGTTGAGAGCCCTGGGTTTTTGAAAGGTAAACAACATGTTGAATTTGGTATAAACCTGGAGATGAAATAAGAAAGACCAATAGAAATGATCTTGGGTTCAGGAAATAGGTTGTATTCTGTTTTGTATTTCCAAGGCCCAGTACGGTGCTCAAGAAATATTTATTGTTAAGTAAATACTAAACTAAAACAATTCAAATTATGTAGATGTTCCAGAATTCCTGATGAATAAATATGAGACTCATAGATATTCCTAAAGAATAAATCGATGTACAATAAATGACTGATATACTGTGTGTGATAGGCACTGTACCAAGCAAGAATGAGTAAAACCTGGTCCCATTCCTGTGAGTGTTTACCAGGCCATCTTTACTTTATTGAAAAATAAGGGCATTTATTGGCCATACCCAATTTCTTTTTAATTAATTAATTAATTAATTAATTTTTTGTTGCATTGGGTCTTTGTTGCTGCGCGCGGCTTTCTCTAGTTGAGGTGAGCGGGGGCTACTCTTTGTTGTGGTGCGCAGGCTTCTCATTGCGGTGGCTTCTCTTGCAGAGCACAGGCTCTATGTGCATGGGCTTCAGTAGTTGTGGCACACGGGCTCAGTAGTTCTGGCTCGTGGGCTCTACAGTGCAGGCTTCAGTAGCTGTGGTGCACGGGCTCAGTTGCTCCGTGGAATGTGGGATCTTCCCAGACCAGGACTTGACCCGTGTCTCCTGCATTGGCAGGCAGATTCATAACCACTGAGCCACCAGGGAAGCCCCATACCCAATTTCTTAACTGAAGAAGTCGCTTCTTCAAGTGTAATGTCCCAAGGTCAAGTACACCCATCTCTTCTCCAGGTCTAGGACAACTCTGTCCTGGTTGAACCCTTACACGTTGGGATCATCTCCCTCTCAACACCAGGTGGTGAGCTCTGTTTGGGCCCCTAGGGAGCCTAGCCTTGTTCAGGCGGGGCTGTCAGGGAGGTGGGGTGTGGATCTAGGGAAACCTTAGCAGGTACCTGGGTTCTTGAAGTCATTCTGAACCTGCATGTACTAAAGAAGGTGTTGCACATCACACCTTAAAAGGCACATCACAACCTAAGTAGGACTGCTTGGGAATCCTCAAGAAGGTTTTGAAGCTGTCTCCATTTATGTAGCCATCCTATAGACTATGATCCTTAAATCTCCACCCATAAGAATACAAAACTAGGCCTGGGTCTCAGCCCCTAACCCCCACAGCAGTGCCCTAGAAGCTTCTAAACTTAGAGTCTTAGGAATATGGCCTATGGGCCTATGTAATATATAAATATTACAAATCATTTTACAGACTCATTCATTCAATAAAGATGTATTGATAACTTTACCTGCTGCTTTGGACTGAATGTTTGTGTCCCCATCAAAATTCATATGCTAAAATCCTAATGCCCACTGGGATGGTATTAGGAGGTGGGGCCTTTGGGTGGTGTTTAGGTCATGAATGGGATGAATGCCTTTATAAAAGAGACCCTACAGAGCTCCCTAGCCTCTTCTGACATGTGAGAATATAGCAAGGAGCCTTTGACTTGGAAGAGAGGCCTCATCCAACCATGCTGGCACCCTGGTCTCAGACTTCCAGCCTCCAGGAACGTGAGAAATAAACTTCTGTTGTTTGTAAGCTACCTGGTCTCTGGTATTTTGTTACAGTAGCCCAAAGAGACTAAGACATATGCCAAGCACTGTTCTAGGCACTGGAGACACAGCAGTGATCAAAATTTTCTTTGGAGTTTACATTCTGGGAAGGGGGTTGGAAGAGGAAAAAAAAAATCCAACAGATATTTGGCAAGTGCGGTGGAGAAAGATAAGGAAAGGTAAGGGGTTCAGAGGTACCAAGAGGGATTCAGTAGAATTGTACCTATTGGATGTGCAGTGGTCAAGGGAAGGTGTGTTTTGTAAGATATTTGAGTGAGCAGAAGGAAGTGGAGCTAGCCATGAGTTGTCTGAGGAAAGAGTATTCCAGATGGGGAGACTAATAAGTGCAAAGTCCCCAAGACAGGGATGTTCTTGGCCTATTGTAGTAATAGCTGGGAGGTCAACATGCCAGCAGTGTTTTTCTTTTTTTTTTAATTTATTTATTATTTATTTTTAGTTGCATTGGGTCTTTGTTGCTGTGCATGGGCTTTCTCTAGTTGCGGTGAGCGGGGGCTACTCTTCATTGTGGTGTGCAGCCTTCTCATTGAGGTGGCTTCTCTTGTTTTGGAACATGGGCTCTAGGTGCGCGGGCTTCAGTAGTTGTGGCATGCAGGCTCAGTAGTTGTGGCTTGTGGACTCTAGAGAACAGGCTCAGTAGTTGTGGCGCATGGGCTTAGCACGGCATGGGGGATCTTCCCGGACCGGGGCATGAACCTGTGTCCCCTGCGTTGGCAAGTGGACTCTCAACCACTGCGCCACCAGGGAAGCCCCTCACATAGTCTTTTAGGTCACTGTAAGGACTTTGGATTTTACTCTGAAGGAGATAAACCATTGGACAGTTTTCATCCGATGCAGGACATGACTAACTTGCATGATTGCTCTTTCAGCTGTGAGGAGAATAGATTGCAGAAGGGCAAGGGGAGACTAGGCAGGAGGTTATTGCTATAGTCCAATTAGAGGGACGGTGCTTTATACTAGAATGATGGTGAAAGACAAGTTTGACTGCAAAGGTCTTGGCCTGAGCATGGAGAGATAGGGTTGCCATTTATGGAGATGGACAAGACTGAGGGTGGTGGTGGGGATCAGATCTGGGGGTGAAGATCAGGAGTTAAGCTTTAAACATGTTACTTCTGAGATACCTTTTACAAAAGATGTCAAAAAGGCAGCAGGATACCTGAATACGGATTTTACAGGAGGACAAGTGCATGTTGGAGGCATAAATGTGGAGTCTATCAAACCTAAAGAGTAGGTGAGACAGAGGAGAGGTCTGGGACTCTCCACACTTTAACTTTTAGAAACGAAGAGGATCCAGTCAAAGAGACCGAGAAGGAGTGGGCAGGGAGGAAGGCAGAAATCTTCACAAGACTTCCTGAAGAAAGCATTTTAAGGAGAGAGTGATCGATTTGGTCCAATACCACTGACAGGTCAAGAAGGATGAGGGCCAAGATTGACCACTGAATTTCACACAGTCATTGGCCAATGGATGGAGGTTAGTAGTACTACTAGCTTCCCTGAAATGAGAAAAACAAGGTTCTGAGAGATTAACTAAATTGAACTACCAAGGTCACATAGCCAATTAGCAACAGAACTGGGCCCAGAAGAAAACACTGAACACAGGCCTTCAGAAGTTAGCCCTGTTTTTTGAATCCCAGACCAGGCTCTTCTACAGTAACCTATTATGATGCCATCCTTCCTGTGGTAACTGCCATGCATATGAGGAGGGCTCTAAAAGAACACTAAGACCACAAACCAACAGGAATAAATGTCAGTAGAATTTTGGGCACAATGACAGTCAGACAATGGTTTGGCATTTCATGACAGAGACAATGGCCCTCAAATCAAATAGACAGACACTGCAACCAGGGCAGGCCCAGGTGTTAAACACACTTCGATGCAAAGAAATGCTGCATCTCCTCAAAATGAATTCTCTGTTCATTGTGTTTTGCTAGATGATTCCCATGTAAATAATTAGATGAATCAATAACCCCAGGCCCGATTACCATATGTTACTAATGCTACATATAATCAGGACTTGAATAGAGGTGATTGGCTCCCCCATCCTCCTCTTTCCTTTATTTTACTTATCAAGGTGCTCAAAAAGGGGGAGAGAGGGAAGTATATTTTCACTTTCAATTTAAAAAATTCAAACAAAATTTGTAGGGGGCCAAAGGCACAAGAAAGTCCTAAACCATTCAGGTATAAACAGTCCCTTTCCCACCCCTGAAACTTACAACCCCCAACAGCCAAAGAGGCTGGATCGTTTAAGTAATCCACTCTGTTGCCAACGTCTGCTGAATGATTTTGCAGACTAGGAAGTGAAGATTTCTAAAGGGAAGAAGAGCAGAGGATGAATGAAAAAGAGCTGGATGAGGCTCAGAACAGGAAAGTCACTGAGGACGGGGTGGGGAGGGAGGGACTGACCATCACGGGCCAGGAAAGTGGGGAAGGCAGGCACTTCGCCAGGCCAGCGGGAGGCTGCACTAGGGTGCACCTGGCCAACCCTCCTCCAGAGCTGGGTGCGTGGTGAGGCTCTGGCCTGGCAGAGTCCAAGTGCCACCGCTCGGACTCGGGGCCCAGACCTGGGGTCTCTCTCCAGCGCCGCAGCTGACTCGGCGCGCCTCCCTTCCCACCTCTCCTTCCGGGATCGCGGGCCGTTGCTCGGTTACCTGACGCTGCCGTGTGTCCCCAGAAGGTGGAGGCGCAGCCCAAGAGCACTGAGTGGAGCATGGCGCAGCCCTCCAGCCCCTACCGGCAGCCCGCACCCACCTCGGCCTGGGTGCCCAGTGTACAGGGCCCCATGCTTGAGGCAGCCGGCTGCGGGAGCCCGAGCCTGGGCCGGAGAGTCACCCTCAACAGGTGCAGCGCACAGGATCCCGCTCATGGCAGCGCGCTGGGAAGCCCAGATGCCTGAGCCCATGCCCGCGCCCTGCTCTGCCAACCCACAGGGTGACAGCGCCCGCATGCCCGCTGCTGGCCTGGCCCCACCACACCCAGCTCGGCTCTGAGGCCCCACGTCAGGTCCCCCTGAGATCGTCTCCAACAACCACGACTGCAAAACGTTGTTTACGGTTGCTGGCTCAGCTCCTTCCCTCTGTTTTTGGAGTTTGTGCCAAAAACTTAAAGATTCTCCCTGCACTCCCCATTCCCTTCCAAATTCTGAGTTTGAGAAGGAATAATCCAACAAGATAAAGATATGGGAGGCCCCAAATTCTCTTCCAAGGAGCTAGAGAACTATATGAAGGTCAGCTCTGTTTCTCTAGCCAGGACCATGAAGAACCTGTTTTGTTTTGTTTTGTTTTGGTATAGTTATAAATACCATCCAATCAAAGCCTGCTGGCACACAGGATGACTTTAAATGTTAATTCCTAGGTACTTAAAGGGATGCAAAAGAACCATGCACAGGGAGTTACAATCTAGTTAATTATTAGTGAACAAAGAAAGGGGAGCCAGTCTCCTTTTTTAAACTTAATATTTGAATCGTTTTGTTACCATTAATGCACTTATCTTTCTTTCAAGTCCCCTGGTGCTGGCTCTCTTCCTAGTTTGAATTTAGCAAAGCAAGAGTTCAAGTTAGAAGAAGTAAAATAAAAGGAAGGAAACAGAAACCAGGCCTCGCTTCTTTAGAGGATGATTAATAAATTTCATGGATTATCTGGGCAGTTATGTGACTAAAAATAAAATAGTTTACATTTACTGAGTTCTTACTGTTTACTAGAAACTGTTCTAAGAGTTTTATTTACTTTATAATAAAAATAAGCTCTTATGAGTTTGCTTTAAATATTTTACATTTATTCACACATTAACTAAAACAACCCTATGAGATGAATATTGTAATCATCCCCAATTTACAGTTGAGACTGAGACATAGAGAAAGTCACACAGTTAGAAGTCATAAAGCTGGAATTTAAACACAGGTGGGACAGAAAGATAGACTAGATGAAAAGGCAGAGGGCTGTGTACCAGATGAAGGAAAAAGATAGAACCCCAGAAAAATAACTAAATGAAGTGGAGATAGGCAACCTTCCAGAAAAGGAATTCAGAATAACGATGCTGAAGATGATCCAAGACTTCAGAAAAAGAATGGAGGCAAAGATAGAGAAGATGCAAGAAATGTTTAACAAAGACCTAGAAGAATTAAAGAACAAACAAACAGAGATGAACAATACAATAACTGAAATGAAGAATACACTAGAAGGAATCAATAGCAGAATAACTGAGGCAGAAGAACAGATAAGTGACCTGGAAGACAGAATGGTTGAATTCACTGCTGCAGAACAGAATAAATGAAAAAGAATGAAAAGAAAATAAGACAGCCTAAGAGATCTCTGGGACAACATTAAACACAATAACATTCACATTATAGGGGTACCAGAGGGAGAAGAGAGAGAGAAAGGACCCGAGAAAATATGTGAAGAGATTATAGTCGAAAACTTCCCTAACATGGGAAAGGAAATAGCCACCCAAGTCCAGGAAGTGCAGAGAGTCCCAGGCAGGATAAACCCAAGGAGAAACACCCTGAGACACATAGTAATCAAATTCACAAAAATTAAAGACAAAAAAAATTATTGAAAGCAGCAAGGGAAAAATGACAAATAATAACAAAGGGGAAAATGACAAATAACATACAAGGGAACTCCCATAAGGTTAAAAGCTGATTTCTCAGCAGAAACTCTACAAGCCACAAGGGAGTAGCATGATATACTTAAAGTGATGAAAGGGACGAACCTAAAACCAAGAATACTCTACCTGGCAAGGATCTCATTCAGATTCGATGGAGAAATCAAAAGCTTTACAGACAAGCAAAATCTAAGAGAATTCAACACCACCAAACCAGCTCTACAACAAATGCTAAAGGAACTTCTCTAAGTGGGAAACACAAGAGAAGAAAAGATCCTACAAAAACAAACCCATAACAACTAAGAAAATGGTAATAGGAACATACATATAGATAATTACCTTAAACATGAATGGATTAAATGCTCCAACCAAAAGACACAGGCTCGCTAAATGGATACAAAAACAAAACCCAACTATATGCTGCCTACAAGAGACCCACTTCAGACCTAGGGACACACACAGACTGAAAGTGAGAGGATGGAAAAAGATATTCCATGCAAATGGAAATCAAAGAAAGCTGGAGTAGCAATATTCATATCAGGTAAAATAGACTTTAAAATAAAGAATGTTACAAGAGACAAGGAAGGACACTACATAATGATCAAGGGATCAATCCAAGAAGAAGATATAAAAAAGATAAATATTTATGCACCCAACATAGGAGCACCTCAAAACATAAGGCAACTGCTAACAGCTATAAAAGAGGAAATCAACACTAACACAATAATAGTGGAGGACTGTAACACCTCACTTACACCAATGGACAGATCATCCAAGCAGAAAATTAATAAGGAAATACAAGCTTTAAATGACACAATAGGCCAGATAGATTTAAGTGATATTTATAGGACATTCCATCCCAAAACAGCAGATTACACTTTCTTCTCAAGTGCACATGGAACATTCTCCAGGATAGATCACATCTTGGGTGACAAATCAAGCCTCAGTAAAATTAAGAAAATTGAAATCAAATCAAGCATCTTTTCTAACCACAACACTATGAGATTAGAAATGAATTACAGGGAAAAAAACGTAAAAACCACAAACACGTGGAGGCTAAACAATATGTTACTAAATAACCAAGAGATCACTGAAGAAATCAAAAAATACCTAGAGACAAATTACAATGAAAACACGATGATCCAAAACCTATGGGATGCAGCAAAAGCAGTTCTAAGAGGGAAGTTTATAGCAATACAAGCCTACCTCAAGAAACAAGAAAAATCTCAAATAAAATATCTAACCTTAACGCCCAAAGGAACTAGAGAAAGAAGAACAAACAAAACCCAAAGTTAGCAGCAGGAAAGAAATCATAAAGATCAGAGCAGAAATAAATGAAATAGAAACAAAGAAAACAATAGCAAAGATCAATAAAACTAAGAGCTGGTTCTTTGAGAAGATAAACAAAATTGATAAACCATTAGCCAGACTCATCAAGAAAAAAAGGGAGAAGACTCAAATCAACATAATTAGAAATGAAAATGACGAAGTAACAATTGACACTGCAGAAATACAAAACATCAGAAAAACAAAGCATCATAAGAGACTACTACAAGCAACTCTATGCCAATAAAATGGACAACCTGGAAGAAATGGACAAATTCTTAGAAAGGTATAACCTTCCAAGACTGAACCAGGAAGATATAGAAAATATGAACAGACCAATCACAAGTAATGAAATTGAAACTGTGATTAAAAATCTTCCAACAAACGTAAGTCCAGGGCCAGATGGCTTCACAGGTGAAATCTATCAAACATTTATAGAAGAGCTAACACCCATCCTTCTCAAATCCTTCCAAAAAATTTCAGGGGAAGGAACCCACCCAAACTCATTCTACGAGGCCACCATTACCCTGATACCAAAACCAGACAAAGATACTACAGAAAAAGAAAATTACAGACCAATATCACTGATGAATATAGATGCAAAAATCCTCAACAAAATACTAGCAAACTGAATCCAACAACACATTAAAATAATCATACACCATGACCAAGTGGGATTTACCCAGGGATGCAAGGATTCTTCAGTATATGCAAATCAATCAATGTGATAAACCATATTAACAAATTGAAGAATAAAAACCATATAATCATCTCAATCGATGCAGAAAAAGCTTTTGACAAATGAAACACCGATTTATGATAAAAACTCTTCAGAAAGTAGGCATAGAGAGAACCTAGCTCAACATAATAAAGGCCATATATGACAAACCCAGAACAAACATCATTCTCAATGGTGAAAAACTGAAAGCATTTCCTCTAAGACCAGGAACAAGACAAGGATGTCCACTCTCACCACTATTATTCAACATAGTTTTGGAAGTCCTAGCCATAGCAATCAGAGAAGAAAAAGAAATAAAAGGAATCCAAACTGGGAAAGAAGAAGTAAAACTGTCACTGTTTGCAGATGACATGATACTATACATAGAGCATACTAAAGATGCCACCAGAAAACTACTAGAGCTAATCAGTGAATGTGGTAAAGTTGCAGGATACAAAATTAATGCACAGAAATCTCTTTCATTCCTATACACTAATGATGAAAAATCTGAAGGAGAAATTAAGGAAACAGTCCCATTTACCACTGCAACAAAAAGAATAAAATGCCTAGGAATAAACCTACCTAGGGAGACAAAAGACCTGTATGCAGAAAACTATAAGACACTGATGAAAGAAATTAAAGATGATACAAACAGATGGATAGATATACCAATTTCTTGGACTGGAAGAATCAACATTGTGAAAATGACTATACTAACAAAGTAATCTACAGATTCAATGCAATCCCTATCAAATTACTAATGGCATTTTTTACAGAACTAGAACAAAAAATCTTAAAATTTGTATGGAGACACAAAAGACCCTGCATAGCCAAAACAGTCTTGAGGGAAAAAAATGGAGCTGGAGGAATCAGGCTCCCGCACTCCAGACTATATTACAAAGCTACAGTAATCAAGACAATATGGTACTGGCACAAAAACAGAAATATAGATCAATGGAACAGGATAGAAAGCCCAGAGCTAAACCCATGCACCTATGGTCAACTAATCTATGACAAAGGAGGCAAAGATATACAATGGAGAAAATACAATCTCTTCAATAAGTGGTGCTGGGAAAACTGTATAGCTACATGTAAAAGAATGAAATTAGAACACTCCTTAACACCATACACAAAAATAAACTCAAAATGGATTACAGACCTAAATGTAAGACTGGACACTATAAAACTCTTAGAGAAAACATAGGAATAGCACTCTTTGACATAAATCACAGCAAGATCTTTTTTGATCCACCTCCTAGAGTAATGGAAATAAAAACAAAAATCAACCAATGGGACCTAATGAAACTTAAAAGCTTTTGCAAATCAAAGGAAACTACAAACAAGATGAAAAGACAACCCTCAGAATGGTAGAAAATATTTGCAAATGAATTAACGGACAAAGGATTAATCTCCAAAATATATAAACAGCTCATGCAGCTCAATAGTAAAAAAACAGACAACCCAATGCAAAAATGGGCAGAAGACCTAAATAGACATTTCTCCAAAAAAGACATACAGATGGCCAAGAAGCACATGAAAACCTGCTCAACATCACTAATTATTAGAGAAATGCAAATCAAAACTACAGTGAGGTATCACATCACACCAGTTAGAATGGGCATCATCAGAAAATCTACAAACAACAAATGCTGGAGAGGGTGTGGAGAAAAAGGAACCCTCTTGCACTGTTGATGGGAATGTAAATTGATACAGCCACTATGGAGAACAGTATGGAGGTTCCTTAAAGAACTAAAAGTAGAATTACCATATGACCCAGCAATCCTACTACTGGGCATATACCCAGAGAAAGCCATAATTCAAAAACACACATGCACCCTAATGTTCATTGCAGCACTATTTGCAATAGCCAGGTCATGGAAGCAACCTAAATTCCCATCGACAGGCAAATGGATAAAGAAGATATGGCACATATATACAATAGAAAATTACTCAGCCACAAAAAGGAACGAAATTGGGTCATTTGTAGAGGCATGGATGGGTGTAGAGACTGTCATACAGAGTGAAGTAAGTCAGAAAGAGAAAAACAAATATCGTATATTAGCGCTTATATATGGAACCTAGAAAAATGGTACAAATGAACCAGTTTGCAGGGCAGAAATAGAGACACAGATGTAGAGAACAAACGTATGGACACTAAGGGGCCAAAGGGGTAGGGGGTTGGTGGTAGTGTGATGAATTGGGAGATTGGGATTGACGTATATACACTAATATGTATAAAATGGATAACTAATAAGAACCTGCTGTATAAAAACATAATTAAAATAAAATTCAAAAATTTAAAATAAAACAAACAAAAAGAAACCACAGGTGGTCTTGGCTCCAGTGTCAGTGCTCTCAGCTCTCATGTTACACTGCCTCACTTAATCCTCATAGCAAATATACAAGGTGGGTACTGTTATTGTCTCCATCTTACAGGCAAAAAATGTAGGCACAGGGAGGCTAAGGAACTGTCCAGTATCACAGAGCTGGTAAGTGGTTCAGGCAAGACTGGACTAGTATCCATCAGTCTGATCCTTATCTAACCACAGGAAGAGAGATGTTATTTTCATACATTTAGCCATCCAGAGAGAGAAGGAATTGCCTGGAAAGCATGTGAAGCTTTCATAACCTTCAAATGCTGAGCCCCTGGGCTTTAGACTCAGTCCCTCATGCCCTTTCTCAGGCTTCATGCTGAGCTGGACTTTCTCTCCAAGCAGCTCCATCATTCCTGCACTCCACTAGCAATGTTGAGAACACAGGCACCCTTGACTAAATGCAGAGTTAGACAGTCCTGCCATTGTACACAGAGGGGACATCTCTTCCCTGAGGAGCGTACAGCATACTTAAGCACCTACACATACCGAGCTTTCATCCTCTTTGTGGCCAGGCCCCCAGGACACTTTAAGAAGGGACAGCCAGTACCACCAAGCCCTCTGGGCTCCTATTTGGGAAATACTATTGTTTTCTGAAGGGGAACAAGAGCCATCAAAGAGGAAGCACAGAGGATGTGTACGGCCATGACCATACAACAACTTGGTTTATGTCCGTTTATGAAGCTCATTTCTTTCTCCCTGCGCAAGCAAGGCCTATCCTGCCCAATATAGTGAGTTCGAGGGATACTGGGTCTGATCAAGGAAAAAGATAGGACAAAAGGTTTGGGGCAACACTTTGATAGGTTTGCATGCAGGAGGCAGGGAGGGGAGTCCCAAACAGCATGGGACCATCAGATGCTCTGGCGGAACAGGGCAGCACCCAGAAGAGTAGGAGGGTAAGGGGACTTCCAGGGAGAGGGGGTGGGGGAGGTACTTACACATTTAGATGAGGGCGCTTAGCAGCCCCTCTGGGAGTCTCTGTGTCAGGGCTCTACCAAAGGGCAGCAGCAGAGCGAAGCCTCTAACAGCTACGAAGTTTCTCTGGTCTGTGGCTCACAGATGCTGGAAGCAGTTTCTCAGGGTATGCAAATCAGGCCATTTCTAAACAGCTAAGAATCTGCTCATCTAGGCTGTGTTTAAAACAACCGAATACGTTGTAAATATGAAAATTTGGCTTTGGTGCCCACAGGCTTTTTTTTTTTTTTTTTTTTTTTTTTTTTT